>NC_053023.1:673682624-673982624 GCF_003073215.2 Triticum urartu
GTAGCATCTCCTAAAGTGATTTTCATAAAAGTGCCTCCTGCGGCCGAATCTAAAAGATTTCTAGAAGCAATATTCAATCTGGCATAAAAGTTTTGTATAATCATCCACAAATTCAAACCATGAGTAGGGCAATTACGTATCATTAATTTCATTCTCTCCCAAGCTTGTGCAACATGTTCATGATCAAGTTGCTTAAAGTTCATAATATCGTTTCTAAGAGAGATGATCTTAGCGGGAGGGAAATACTTAGAGATAAAAGCATCTTTGCACTTGTTCCAAGAATCAATACTATTTTAGGCAAAGACGAAAACCAAGCTTTAGCATGATCTCTAAGCGAAAAAGGAAATAGCTTCAACTTAATGACATCATTATCGACATCTTTTTTCTTTTGCATATCACATAAATCAACGAAGCTATTCAGATGAGTAGCGGCATCTTCACTAGGAAGGCCGGTGAATTGATCTTTCATAACAAGATTCAACAAAGCAGTATTGATTCACAACATTCAGTATTGGCAAGAGGAGCAATCGAGTGCTAAGGAAATCATTATTATTGGTATTGGTGAAGTCACACAATTTGGTAGTATCTTGAGCCATCGCGACAAACAAGCAATCCAACACACGGGCAGGCAAGCGAGAAAAAGGCAAACGGAAAAGAGAGGCGGAGAAGGAGAAGGAGATTGGGAAAGAGAGGGCGAATAAAACGGCAAGGGTGAAGTGGGGGAGAGGAAAACGAGAGGCAAATGGCAAATAATGTAATGCGAGAGATAGGGATTGTGATGAGTACTTGGTATGTTGACTTTTTGCGTAGACTCCCTGGCAACGGAGCCAGAAATTCTTCTTGCTACCTCTTGAGCTTGTGTTGGATTCCCCTGAAGAGGAAAGGATGATGCAGCAGAGTAGCGTAAGTATTTCCCTCAGTTTTTGAGAACCAAGGTATCAATCCAGTAGGAGGCCACGCTCAAGTCCCTCGTACCTGCACAAAACGATAGCTACTCGCAACCAACGCGATTAGGGGTTGTCAATCCCTTCACGGTCACTTACGAGAGTGAGATCTGATAGATATAATATTTTTGGTATTTTTGGTATAGAGATGCAAAGTGAAAAGTAAAAGGCAAAGTAAAAAGGCAAAACAAGATTAAGGTGATGGAAATTGATATGATGAGAATAGACCCAGGGGCCATAGGTTTCACTAGTGGCTTCTCTCAAGAGCATAAGTATTCTACAGTGGGTGAACAAATTACTATTGAGCAATTGACATAATTGAGCATAGTTATGAGAATATCTAGGCATGATCATGTATATAGGCATCACGTCCGTGACAAGTAGACCGAAACGATTCTGCATCTACTACTATTACTCCACTCATCGACCGCTATCTAGCATGCATCTAGAGTATTAAGTTAAAAACAGAGTAACGCTTTAAGCAAGATGACATGATGTAGAGAGATAAATTCATGCAATATGAAATAAACCCCATCTTGTTATCCTCGATGGCAACGATGCAATACGTGCCTTACTGCCCCTTCTGTCACTAGGAAAGGACACCACAAGATCGAACCCAAAGCTAAGCACTTCTCCCATGGCAAGAACTACCAATCTAGTTGGCCAAACCAAACGGATAATTCGAAGAGACTTGCAAAGATAACCAATCATACATAAAAGAATTCAGAGAAGATTCAAATATTATTCATAGATAGACTTGATCATAAACCCACAATTCATCGGTCTCAACAAACACACCGCAAAAAGAAGAAGATTACATCGAATAGATCTCCACGAGAGAGGGGGAGAACTTTGTATTGAGATCCAAAAAGAGAGAAGAAGCCATCTAGCTAATAACTATGGACCCGAAGGTCTGAGGTAAACTACTCACACTTCATCGGAGAGGCTATGATGATGTAGAAGCCCTCTGTGATGACGGCCCTCTCCGGCGGAGCTCCGGAACAGGCCCCAAGATGGGATCTCGTGGATACAGAAAGTTGCGGCGGTGGAATTAGGTTTTTGGCTCCGTATCTGTTTGTTTGGGGGTACGTAGGTATATATAGGAGGAAGAAGTACGTCGGTGGAGCTTCGGTGGGCCCACGAGGGTGGGGGCGCGCCTGGGGGTATAGGGCGCGCCCCCTACCTCGTGCCCACCACGAAGCTTCCTTGGTGTAGGGTCCAAGTCTCCTGGGTCATATTCGGGAAGAAAATCACGTTCCAGAAAGGTTTATTCCGTTTGGACTCCATTTGATATTCCGTTTCTTCGAAACACTAAAATAGGCAAAAAAACAGCAATTCTGGGATGGGCCTCCGGCTAATAGGTTAGTCCCAAAAATAATATAAAAGTGGAAAATAAAGCCCAATATAGTCCAAAACAGTAGATAATATAGCATGGAGCAATCAAAAATTATAGATACGTTGGAGACGTATCAGTATGTGGTACGGTAAGTAAACCGACTCCAAAACAGTTTTTAAGGCAATATTTCTCTGTTTTGGAATATTTAGAAAAATAGAAAAATAAGAAGCAGTCCGGGAAGGACACGAGGCCTCCACGAGGGTGGAGGGCGCGCCCTACCCTACTGGGCGTGCCCCCTACCTCGTGGGCACCTCGTGTGCTCTCCAGACTCCGTTTTCGTACACGACACGTATTTTGGTCTGTAAAAATTCATTATATAATCCCCCGGGGGTTTTGACTCCCGTATCACGCAAAAATCTCTTGTCTTTGTTTCGAGCTGTTTTTTGTCAGGGTTGTCAAAGCCAGGCACTATGTCGTCTCCCTCCTCCTCCAACCATGAGGGCAACGATGCTTGTCTAATGAAGATAGAGCTGAAGAGAGAAGAACCCATGGAGATCAACAAGGATGAAGGGATCAAGAAGGCCATGGAGGACCAAGTTCCGGCAGCAGAAGACACCCTTCAACTGGATCACAATCTTCTTACTCCAACCGAAATCGAAGCTTTCAAGATGATTGAGTTAGCTCGTATACAAAACAAGTATCTCACACGTGAAAATATTTTATTGAAGGAGCATATCATCTCACTCAAGGGCATTATCCGCAAGTTAGAAGACCTCCTACGCTCGATGTGCGACTATCCATCATCAACAACCCCACCTTCTTCACCAGCAAAGGAGACATAATCACATGGGTATGGGCACTCCACTTGGCAACTGCCAAGCTTGGGGGAGTGCCCCGGTATCGTATCACCATCACTTTCATCTTTACCCTTTTTCTTAGTTCGATCCTTTTGGTAATATCTTGATCTAGTAGAGTAAAAGTTCTTAGTATGATCTAGTTGTGAGTTTTGCTTTATTATCCTTCTATGTAATCGAGTCCATGAGCTATATAATAAAGATTAGTGTTGAGTTAAGGGCTTGATTATTTTGCCATGATCCTAAAGGAATAAAAGAAAAGAGAAAGAAATAAAAAGAAACAAAGAGATCATATGAGTCTTATGGAGAGTAATGAGCTCACATAGAAAGAGTATGATAAATAAAAGTTGTTGAGAGTTGACAAACACAGTTTTGGTCATCGTTGCAATTAATAGGAAGTAATAAAGAAAGAGAGGTCTTCGCATATAAATATACTATCTTGGACATCTTTTATGGTTGTAAGCAGTCATTAAAATATGACATGCTAAAGAGTTGACATTGGACAAGGAAGACAACATAATGGGTTATGTTTTCTTACATCTGAAATAAATTATATTGTCTTGGATCTTCCAACATGATGAGCTTGCTTTTCCCCCTCATGCTAGCCAAATTCATTGCACCAAGTAGAGATACTACTTGTGCTTCCAAATACCCTTAAACCAGTCTTGCCATAAGAGTCCACCATATCTACCTATGGATTGAGTAAGATCCATCAAGTAAGTTGTCATCGGTGCAAGCAATAAAAATTGCTCTCTAAATATGTATGATTGATTGGTGTGGAGGAAATAAGCTTTATACGAGCGTGTGATATGGAAGTAATAAAAGCGACAGACTGCATAATAAAGGTCCATATCACAAGTGGCAATATAAAGTGACGTTCTTTCGCATTAAGATTTTGTGCATCCAACCATAAAAGCGCATGACAACCTCTGCTTCCCTCTGCGAAGGGCCTATCTTTTACTTTTATCTCCTACATTGCATAAGAGTCATGGTGATCTTCACCCTTCCTTTTTGCATTTTATCCTTTGGCAAGAACAATATGTTGGAAAGATCCTAGTATATATGGCTAATTGGATGTGAATTTTCATGAACTATTACTGTTGACATCACCCTTGAGGTAAAACGTTGGGAGGCAAAACTATAAGCCCCTATCTTTCTCTATGTCTGATTAAAACTCCATACCCATAAGTATTGCGTGAGTGTCAGCAATTGTGAAAGATTATATGATAGTTGAGTATGTGGACTTGCTGAAAAGCTCTTATACATTGACTCTTTCCTATATTATGATAAATTGCAATTGCTTCAATGACTGAGATTGTAGCTTGTTAGTTTTCAATGAAGTTTATGATTCATACTTGATATTGTGATTGAATTATTACTCTAGCATCAGAGATTATATGACAAGAATTATATGAGTTGTTGTTCTAAGAATGATCATGATGCCCTCATGTCCGTATTTTATTTTTATCGACACCTCTATCTCTAAACATGTGGACATATTTTTCGATTTCGGCTTTTTGCTTGAGGACAAGCGAGGTCTAAGCTTGGGGGAGTTGATACGTCCATTTTGCATCATGCTTTTATATCCATATTTATTGCATTATGGGATGTTATTACACATTATGTCACAATACTTATGCCTATTCTCTCTTATTTTACAAGGTTTACATAAAGAGGGAGAATGCCGGCAACTGGGATTCTGGGCTGGAAAAGGAGCAAATATTAGAGACCTATTCTGCGCAGCTCCAAAAGTCCTGAAACTTCACGGAAGATGTTTTCCAAATATATAAAAAATATTGAGCGGAAGAAACTCACCAGGGGGGCCACACCCTGCCCACGAGGGTGGGGGCACGCCCTACCCCCCTGGGCGCACCCCCCTACCTCGTGGGCCCCCTGGTGGCCCTCCGGTGGCCATCTTCTGCTATATGGAGTCTTTCGATGGGAAAAAAATCATAAGCCATCTTCTCGGATGAAACTCCGCCGCCACGAGGCGGAACCTTGGCGGAACCAATCTAGGGCTCTGGCGGAGCTGTTCTGCCGGGGAAACTTCCCTCCCGGAGGGGGAAATCATCGCCATCGTCATCACCAATGCTCCTCTCATCGGGAGAGGGCAATCTCCATCAACATCTTCATCAGCACCATCTCATCTCAAAACCCTAGTTCATCTATTGTATCCAATTCTTATCTCCAAGTCCGGGATTGGTGCTAGTAGGTTGCTAGTAGTGTTAATTACTCCTTGTAGTTGATGCTAGTTGGTTTAATTGGTGGAAGATCATATGTTCAGATCCTATATGCATATTAATACCCCTCTGATTATGAACATGTCTATGCTTTGTGAGTAGTTACTTTTGTTCCTGAGGACATGGGAGAAGTCTTGCTATTAGTAGTCAAAGACTATCTCCTTCTTTTTGTCTTCTCCACAACCACCGTCTATTTCACCTATAGTGCTATATCCATGGCTCACGCTCATGTATTGCGTGAAAGTTGAAAAAGTTTGAGAACGCCAAAAGTATGAACCAATTGCTTGGCTTGTCATCAGGGTTGTGCATGATTTAAATATTTTGTGTGATGAAGATGGAGCATAGCCAGACTATATGATTTTGTAGGGATAAGCTTTCTTTGGCCATGTTATTTTGAGAATACATAACTAATTTGTTAGTATGCTTGAAGTATTATTGTTTTTATGTCAATATTAAACTTTTGTTTTGAATCTTACAGATCTGAATATTCATGCCACAATAAAGAGAATTACCTGGATAAATATTTTAGGTAGCATTCCACATCAAAAATTCAGTTTTTATCATTTACCTACTCGAGGACGAGCAGGAATTAAGCTTGGGGATGCTTGATGCGTCTCCAACGTATCTATAATTTTTTGATTGTTCCATGCTATTATATTATCTGTTTTGGATGTTTTATATGCAGTAATATGCTATTTTATATGATTTTTGGGACTAACCTATTAACCTAGAGCCCAGTGCCAGTTTCTGTTTTTTTCTTGTTTTAGAGTTTCACAGAAAAGGAATACCAAATGGAGTCCAAACGGAATAAAACTTTCGCGATGATCTTTCTTGGACCAGAAGACACCCAGGAGACTTGGAGTGCAAGTCGGAAGAGCCACGAGGCGGCCACAAGGGTGGAGGGCGCGCCCCCCAACCTTGTGGGCCCCTCGTAGACCTCCTGACCTAGATATTCCTCCTATATATACTCTTATACCCCAAAAACATCCAGGGGAGCCACGAAACCACTTTTCCACTGCCGCAACCTTCTGTACCCATGAGATCCCATCTAGGGGCCTTTCCGGCATCCTTCCGGAGGGGGATTCGATCACGGAGGGCTTCTACATCAACACCATTGCCTCTCCGATGAAGCATGAGTAGTTTACTTAAGACCTACGGGTCCATAGCTAGTAGCTAGATGGCTTCTTCTCTCTCTTTGATTCTCAATACCATGTTCTCCTCGATGTTCTTGGAGATATTCGATGTAATACTCTTTTGCGGTGTGTTTGCCGAGATCTGATGAATTGTGGATTTATGATCATCTTATCTATGAACATTATTTTAATCTCCTTTGAATTCTTATATGCATGATTTGATATCTTTGCAAGTCTCTTCAAACTATCGATTTCGTTTGGCCAACTAGATTGGTTTTCCTTGCAATTGGAGAAGTGCTTAGCTTTGGGTTCAATCTTGTGGTGTCCTTTCCTAGTGATAGTAGGGGCAGCAAGGCACGTATTGTATTGTTGCCATCGAGGATAACAAGATGGGGTTTTCATCATATTGCTTGAGTTAATCCCGCTACATCATGTCATCTTACTTAATGCGTTACTCTGTTCTTATGAACTTAATACTCTAGATGCAGGCGGGAGTCGGTCGATGTGTGGAGTAATAGTAGTAGATGCAGAATCATTTCGGTCTACTTGACACGGATGTGATGCCTATATTCATGATCATTGCCTTGGATATCGTCATAACTTTGCGTTTTTCTATCAATTGCTCGGCAGTGATTTGTTCACCCACCATAATAATACCTCTCTTGAGAGAAGCCACTAGTGAAACCTATGGCCCCCGGGTATATTTTCCATCATATAAGTTTCTGATCTACAATTCTAGTTTCCTATTTACTTTCTTTTGCAATCTTTTACTTTCCCTTCCATAAACCAAAAATATTACTTTAGCTTTATCCATCTCTATCAGATCTCACTTTGCGAATAACCATGAATGGATTGACAACCCCTTTGCCGCATTGGTTGCAAGTTGGTGTTTGTTTGTGCAGGTATTTGATGGCTTGTCGCATTGTCTCCTGCTGGATTGATACCTTGGTTCTCAAAACTGAGGGAAATACTTACGCTACTTTGTTGCATCACCATTTCCTCTTCAAGGGAAAAACCAATGCAAGCTCAAGAGGTAGCAAATGCCAACTGATACAGCTTGAAGGGCCTTCCTTATTGGCCCAACAATTGGGTCTGGCCTGTTTGTTGGAGTGATGGAGTTACACAGAACATGAAACAACACCAAGTTGGCATCCGTCAAATTCTTCAGGCTTTTTTCGGTGCAAGTGTCTTCTACCTTTTCAGGATCCATCAACAGGTGCAGTTGAGCTTCGGTAGTTTACCAGAAATGCAGCATGTGCTCACGAGACTCATCAAACTCGAAGCGTGGGAAATGAAGCATGGCAGCAAACTATTCTGCGGTGCATGTTATCTTCTCATCCTTAGTCATCCATTAAAACACCCATGTGGAGATGTCTTCCAAGCTTCTCGAAATATATAACATGGCATAGAATTACATAATTGCCTCTCGGTTCCACCCATGGTCGAGCCAGAGGAATCTCTTCAAGTGCACTTGGTCGATCTGTTCAATGATTCGATGAAAGCATGGCAGTTCTTCAAGTTCTACGAAATCTATAATCTTGCTTTCGGATGAGGATAGAGAGGGTGGCAAGGTTCTTCTTGACATTAATGGAGACGAGAACCCATGTCTTTCCATACTGACTGGTTAACAGATTAAACTTGGGAGCAGAAGGGGATGGGCAGAGATGTTCATGAGAGAGGGAGAGGGGAAATGGACCTCGTTGCCAACTAGAGACTAGGGTTTTGGTAGACTCGGGTTGGATGGAAGTCTAGGGAGCACTCACCTCCTTCCTATGCATGTGTGTCATCACTATCGTCTCTCCATCCTTGCCGCCTCTCTGTCTCTGTCGCAGCCACAAATACCACTTTCTCGGTTGTTCTGTGGTGGGTTGGGAACTGAGACCGAACGGGCCTAAACAAACAACTTCATGCGGTTGTGGTTGCCGCTACTCTAGACTAGGGAAGAGGTCAATAACAGAGCTCTCCGATTGTTGTGCGCCCACGCGTGGCTACGGTTTGCTCCTTCTACCTCTGGCCTCCTCTACGGAGACTAAATGTTGTGCGCATTTTTTTTGCCTTCAACCAAGCAATTAGCATGGCATGGTGTATTATATTATTTCCCGTCAAACCATGTAGTGATCAATACATGGGAGCAACGTTTTTAGTCTTGATCGAGACTTTTTCACCAAAGACTCAAAATCATAATAAAATGTCGAACATATATATTCTTGAAGTTGTGAAAAGCGATGGGTTGACAAGTAGACAAGATAGTTTGAAGGATTGTACATTGTGCACAATAATGTTGTTAAAAAGTGTGAATGTTTTATAATTGTAAGCCTCGAGTTACATCATGAATAGACCATTTCGTTCAATAGTTGTATCATTAGGTGTAATAGTGACAATATATATCGGTCATAAATTCAATCCCAACATCATATATAGACAGAATGAGGCGGTGAAGACTTGTGTTGTTTTTTCGAAAATCATTCAATATACATATCATTTTTTTCTTCCATTCAATTTTACTTGTCTCATGCAACTTTCTACTAATATTTGTAGGTGATTTTCACCAAATTGGAGGTCAAATCATTCTAGAGTGTGATTGAAGAACTGAAGAACGAACCATTGGTTCAATGCTTAAAAGGGTGCTTGCGCTCCTAGCTCATTATGGGATAAAATAGAATGTTTGATGGTATGTATCTCACAAATATGAATTATTCTTTTCGTGGGAGATGTCATCTTGTAGATTGCAATGTGGTATCAGCCATTTCATCAATCTTAAAGGTCATCAACCCCGTTTTTCAAGAGGCGTTTCTTAAAAAAATCATATTGTGGCAGTTCCGCCTTGCAAATTTAGATAGACTCGAGAGGGTCATATGTCGCAAACTGGCAATATGATCATATCCCAATTTCAGAGCATCTGGTCCGGAAGACCCGTTCAACTGGTGACATTGTCAGAGTTTACCTAAATATCATCGGTCAATCTAAATATGTGCCATTTTCCACGGATGCAGAAAACAAAATAGTACAATTTTCAATAGACACTTCACCAAATTGACAGGCCAATCATTTGCCGAGAGCCCGAGACCTCAAGCCGCCGGCAGGATTAGTTAGTTAGAGTAGCTAGTAGTGGTAGCAGTAGTGCCTATAAGAGACCAAAACAAGGACGCAATTTGAACAAAGTAGTGCAGCCAAAGGTACATAACAGTTCCGCGGACACAGCTTCGGTGCTTTCAAGGCACCTGCCTTTGAATCACTGACATGTGGGTCAGCCATTTGTTGAGCTCAAACATCATAGACATAAAGGTAGGTGACTTAAGGCACCGAAGCATCGTCCGCTCCGGGTTATTGCATTCTACCGTGGCACTAGCTGCGTACGTAACCCAAAATTAAGGAGCTAGCTAGCGTACTTTAAAGCATCTCCAAGAGCCGCGCCAAAAGGCGCGCGAGGTAAACTTGGTTTTTAGTGCGCGCTGGACTGTTTCGCGCGCTTCAGCGGTGGCGGGAAACAAACGCGCGCGGGAAAGGGCGGCAGCTCGCGCTACTTTCGGCGCGCCGCTTTCGGCGCGCCTATAAATGGCGGCGCTCGCCACGCGCCTATCCACACTGCCACGCGCGCCTCGTAGCTTCTTCGCCGCTCCAGCGCGTTCACCGCTTTCTTTCCTTGCCACTCCAGCGCCCCGCCACCGACGCGCCACCATGCCGCCGCGCCGCCGAGGAGCGTCGGGCTACCGCGGCGTCCGCCAGCGCCCCAACGGCTAGTACTCTGCCGAGATTCGGTCCGGCGACGTCCGGCTCGGCCTCGGTACGTTCCGGACCTCGCACGAGGCCGCACGCGCCTACGACGCGGCAGCGTGGCGTCTGGACAGGCCGCGCCAGCAGATGAATTCCCAGGATGTCCAAACGCGCCAGCAGGCGCAGGACGTCGCCCCTCCGCCTGGTCTTATCACGGACCAGGCCCGTGCGGAGGACGCTCGGCGGCAGCGCCGCCTCCTCGTCGCCTAGGAGGACGAGCGGGCCATGGCGGAGTGGCGCCGGCGCCACCCGGAGGACGTCGCCAATGAGGAAGCTTTCTGGGCAAGGCGCCGCGCGGAGCGGTTGGACAGGCATCAGCGGAAGGCCCTGGCGTTATCGCAGTGCGAAATCATTGAGAATGATGGGAGTCGATCTTTTCGTCTAATGATGACCGTTGAGAAGACATGTGGCTCGATACCTCGGACCAGACCAGCGAGGATGCATGGCGATGATGATGATAATGACGACGACTGGGAGTAGGCTGTAGTTGCACTATGTAGTTGCACTATCTAGTAGTTTTTTTTTAATCTTTACACCGTAGTTTTTTATTTATCTATACTATGAAACTATGTAAAATATCTATGTATCTTTTTGATCTATAAATTTTATTTATTGTTTTATTAAAAAAAATGTATGCAATGTTTAACGAGCGCTGCATTTTAGCGCGGCCGCTGGAGCTACGCGCGCGCTTAGTTTTAGCGCGGCTGCTGGAGCCAGCACTGCCGGCCGCGCCAAACCAAACGAAGGGCACGTGGTAAATGAGTTTTTAGCGCGCGGCGCGTTGTGTGGCTGTTGGAGATGCTCTTACTAAACTAGATCATGTGAATTGTGTGCTACACTTCTTTTTTGTGAGGGAGGTGCTACACTACATAGACAGTCCTCATAAATAATGCATTTTCTACAGGGCAGCCTGCCACTTTACTTTATCCTTGTTGCCTGTCTCGCGGCATGCATACACACATAATGAAATGCAGACTGCGTGTGAATGAACTGCAACATGCAGGATATATCTGGTCTTACGTGGCCAGATCTCCGGGGCAAAACCACCCTCATTGACTTGCATCGTACACACGGAATGCCTTTTATTTAGAAGTATCCGACATACGCAAACGGGCAATGGTACACCTACGAATGGTTTAACGTAATTGTTACGTAATTAGACAGCTGGCAGGTTATAATTGGGGTTAGAGAGAAGGCGGGCCCCACCCCACTTAAAAATGGGGGTGGGGGGAAGTATTGATGGAAGGTTACGTAAGAGGTTTACGTTAGTCTTCGTATGTGTAGGATTATCGTACACAAACTGTTCAATGATGACAACGACAGAAGAATGGAAAATGCAGAGGTACGATTACGACGGAATGGCTGCTCTGCAGTCTGCACCGCGACCTCTATATAAACCAGCCCGGTCTAGGAAGACAAGGAACATAGTCACATATACCTAGCTTAGCTTCTGACCCCTGCATCGACCAATCGATCCTAGATTACTAGCGGAGGAGCTCGCCGTCGAGGGAAAATATATCTGTGATGGGGAGGTCGCCGTGCTGTTGCCACGACGCGGGAGTGAAGAAAGGGCCATGGACGGAGGAGGAGGACAAGACGCTGGTAGAGCACATCCAGAAGCGCGGCGGGCACGTCGGCAGCTGGCGCGGCCTGCCCAAGGCCGCCGGGCTGAACCGCTGCGGCAAGAGCTGCCGCCTCCGGTGGACCAATTACCTCCGTCCCGACATCAAGCGCGGCAACTTCTCCGACGAGGAGGAGCGCCTCATCATCGCCCTCCACGCCGGCCTCGGCAACAGGTACGTGGCCCACCTGTCCACGTCCAGTCCAACTACTCCACACACATACCACCCTACACAGCTCTTAACCGCCATGCACTGTCAATTTCTTCACCGTTGGCTTTTGCACAGTTGTTAGTCTTGAGGTGACACTGACATGCATTGATAATTATTTGGTGGGCGTTAGGTGGGCGACGATCGCGACGCACCTGGAGGGCCGGACGGACAACGAGATCAAGAACTACTGGAACACGCACATCCGCAAGAAGCTCATGCGCATGGGCGTCGACCCCGTCACGCACCAGCAGCTGCCACCCGACCACCACCTTGACGGCACCTCCGCCTCGCTCATGCCCGAGGGGCTCCTCTGGGCGGCGGTGGCCGCGAGCCTCGCAGGCCTCGACACCGGCGCACTCAGGCAGGCGCAGCTTCTGCAGCAGCTCCTCCAGAGCATAGGCTCCAACAACGACGCAACCAACCTCATCGCCAACCTAGCTGCCGCAAACTCAGTGCTGAACTCAAGCAGCAGCGTTGTTCCAAGCCACCTGCTCCAGGACCAACTGAACATGTTGTCTGGGGCGAACTGCATGCAGCCTGGTTACCTCTGCAACACCTCCAATTTTACAGGGCAAGACGTGGTGCAGAGGCAGCTGATCAATGACATGTCTCCTGGAACGAGCTCCTTTGCAGCAGCTGAACCAGCGGATCATCTCTGCAACACTACTGCTGCATTCGCATCTCATGATGTTGCACCAGCGGTTGACATGCTGCCGGTGCAGGAGTTGGCCGGCTTGATGGAGCCCATGGAACTACAACTACCCAATCTATGCTCTCTGGAGAGCGATTCTTTCTGGAAGGAGCTACTTGACGATGGCTACCGTCTATAGCTTCTTTCTCTATATCGAAATAGATATGTGTTGTTGTATGATAGTTCTGTACATAACCTATAACGTTTGAACTTCATGCAACCAGGCCTGATACATGCAGATGCAGTGTTAGATCCATCATAGAGGTCTAGATGAGATGATAAAACATGCATTGATTTGTTTGTGTGTTTATTATGATTTTTGCAATAGATTTGATTTTTGTCAGTGTAGTTGAAGGTTGTCAATTGCTGATTTGATGTGAATCGTGATGTATACTTTCCATTGTTAGTTAAAAAAATTTAAAAAAGAGGATTACTCTCGGCCTCTGCATCAAGCGATGCACATAACCAAACAATTAACATGTTGCCAATCGGCAACTATAATGAGATTGCAGACAACTCAAAACGCATAGGCTAGCTATCTTGCACAACGGTATGGACAACGTAAACACTTCATCACAATTACCACGGTGCTTACTAGATGGCACGCGATTAGTGGGGCCTTAAAGAAATAGCCGTGGGATGCTATACTCTCTTTATTCTTTTTTATAAGATGCATGTATCGATTTTTTTAACTCAAACCTTTCTACTTTGATCAAGTTTATAAGAATTCGACATCTACAACACCAGCTCGATTTGGATTGCTCATGAAATACTCCCTCCGTTTCTTTTTAGTCCGCATATAACTTTTGTCTGAAGTCAAAGTATCTTTACTTTGACCAAAGTTATATAAAAAAGTATCAACATTTACAAGGCCAAAGGGATATCTTTAGATTCATTATGGAATGTAGTTTCATATTATGCATATTTGATATTGTAGATGTTGATATTTTTTTATACAAATTTGGTCAAAGTTGGTGAAGTTTGACTCAGCACAAATCTTATATGCGGAGTAAAAAGGAACGGAGGGAGTATATTTTTCATATTTTAGTTATTAGTATTGTTGATATGGATTTTTTTTCTATAAATTTGGTCAAACATAGAAATGTTTGACTATTTAGGGGGGGGGGGGGGGGGGGGGGGGGGGGGGGGGGGGGGGGGCTTACTTGTTTTATAGAGACAATGTGAGCGTTGCTATCCACGAGCAATTTTATGAAAGGTTGAATAAACTTCATTTTGAACTAGATACTTGTACCAAAGTACAACCATGTTTAGCACAAACAAAACCATTTCTAATCACACTTAATGGTTGAGGTTGCTCTGACATGATGGCCACTCTAAAATTGAAGCTTATATGGTACTAGGACGTGTTAAGTGTAGAGCGGGTAAAGCCTAAACCTTACCCAGTCGAGTTAGTTACAAGTGTCTCGTGTATCACTTGTATCGCGCTATTTTGACTCTACTTACATGGACATGAGAGAACCAAGTGCAAACTCAGCCCTAAGAAAAGGCAACGATTTGACATGGAGTGTAGTTGGTCCAAGCATCCTCGCCACATTGGATGGTAAGTGTACCCATACTATCAGGTCCTGGCCGGTCACACAAATGTGTTTGAAAAATATAGCAGTAATTATTTATGCTAATTCTTTTTCAAAGTTTCATGGGAAGTAAAAGATGCTTCAACACACCATTGTGTCACAAATGTGCAATTCATTTCGTTGAACTCCTCCCTCTGTCCCCAAATAAGTGGCATATAAATCGGATATTGCTTGGCTCTAGGGAGTATATGCTCCTGCGCACCAAAAATGTATTTTGCCAAGGTCAATTTTTTGCAAATTTGTAGGGGGGGAAAGCTTAAAGCATGTTGACCTGTGCACAAGAAAACAAGTTGAACGACAAATAGTACCTCCAAATGTTGCACTTAATTTTGTTGTTGTTTTCTTCACCGACGAAACACTGCTATCTCCTTTCGCATGAAAATTGGCAAGCACGCTTGTTACACTAACATGAACATCTACAAAAAAATCATAATTTTAAATTTTATTACTTTTCTTAAATTTACTATTCACCAGGGAGCATATATTCTATTAAAAAGTCAGTTAATTTATATGTTTAACCAAATATATAGAAGAAAATATCAGCATCTACAGTATTGAATAATATATTATGGAAATATATCTAATGTTGGATATATTGAAATTGTTTTTGTTTTCTTATATTCATATTTTTCTATATATTCTTGGTAAAACTTAGAAAGCGTTGACTCTTTGACTCATTTTATACGCCACCTATTTGGCGAGGAAGGAAATATGCCCTAGAGGCAATAATAAAATAGTTATTATTATATTTCTTTGTTCATGATAATTGTCTATTGTTCATGCTATAATTGTGTTATCCGGAAATCATAATACATGTGTGAATACATAGACCACAACACGTCCCTAGTGAGCCTCTAGTTGACTAGCTCGTTGATCAAAAGATAGTCATGGTTTCCTGACTATGGACATTGGATGTCATTGATAACGGGATCACATCATTAGGAGAATGATGTGATGGACAAGACCCAATCCTAAGCATAGCTCAAAGATCGTGTAGTTCGTTTGCTATAGCTTTTCCGAATGTCAAGTATCATTTCCTTAGACCATGAGATTGTGCAACTCCCGGATACCATAGGAGTGCTTTGGGTGTGCCAAACGTCACAACGTAACTGGGTGACTATAAAGGTACACTACAGGTATCTCCGAAAGTGTCTGTTGGGTTGGCATGAATCGAGACTGGGATTTGTCACTCCGTATGATGGAGAGTTATCTCTGGGCCCACTCGGCAATGCATCATCATAATGAGCTCAATGTGACCAAGTGGTTGATCACGGGATCATGCATTACGGTACGAGTAAAGTGACTTGCCGGTAACAAGATTGAATGAGGTATTGGGATACCGACGATCGAGTCTCGGGCAAGTAACGTACCGATTGACAAAGGGAATTGTATACGGATTGATTGAATCCTCGACGTCGTGGTTCATCCGATGAGATCATCGAGGAGCATGTGGGAGCCAACATGGGTATTCAGATCCCGTTGTTGGTTATTGACCGGAGAGTCGTCTCGGTCATGTCTGCGTGTCTCCCGAACCCGTAGGGTCTACACACTTAAGGTTTGGTGACGCTACGGTCGTTGAGATATTAGTATACGGTAACCCGAAAGTTGTTCGTAGTCCCGATGAGATCCCGGACGTCACGAGGAGTTCCGGAATGGTCCGGAGATGAAGATTTATATATAGGAAGTCAAGTTTCGGCCATCGGGAAGGTTTCGGGGGTAATCGGTATTGTACCGGGACCACCGGAAGGGTCCCGAGGGTCCACCGGGTTGGGGCCACCTATCCCGGAGGGCCCCAAGGGCTAAAGTGGGAGGGGAACCAGCCCCTAGTGGGCTGGTGCGCCCCCATGGGCCTCTCCCTGCGCCTAGGGTTGGAAACCCTAGGGGTGGGGGCGCCCCACTTTGCTTGGGGGGCACTCCACCCCCTTGGCCGCCGCCCCCCCTTGGAGATCCAATCTCCTAGGGCCAGCGCCCCCCCTAGGGGTCATATATATAGTGGGGGGAGGGAGGGCAGCCGCACCCTAGCCCCTGGCGCCTCCCTCTCCCTCCCGTGACACTCCTCCCTCTCCCTGAGCTTGGCGAAGCCCTGCCGAGATCACCATTGCTTCCACCACCACGCCGTCGTGCTGCTGGATCTTCATCAACCTCTCCTTCCCCCTTGCTAGATCAAGTTGGAGGAGACGTGTTCCCAACCGTACGTGTGTTGAATGAGGAGGTGCCGTCCGTTCGGCGCTAGGTCATCATCGGTGATTTGGATCACGACGAGTACGACTCCATCAACCCCGTTCTCTTGAACGCTTCCACGCGCGATCTACAAGGGCATGTAGATGCACTCCTCTCTCCCTCGTTGCTATATGACTCCATAGATTGATCTTGGTGATGCGTAGAAAATTTTAAAATTCTGCTATGTTCACCAACAGTGGCATCATGAGCTAGGTCTATGCGTAGTTACTATGCACGAGTAGAACACAAAGCAGTTGTGGGCATGGATATTGTCAATTTGCTAGCCGTTACTAGTCTTATCTTGATTCGGCGGCATCGTGGGATGAAGAGGCCCGGACCGACCTTACACGTACGCTTACGTGAGACTAGTTCCACCGATTGACATGCACTAGTTGCATAAGGTGGCTAGCGGGTGTCTGTCTCTCCCACTTTAGTCGGATCAGATTCGATGAAAAGGGTCCTTATGAAGGGTAAATAGAAATTGGCATATCACGTTGTGGTTTTGGCGTAGGTAAGAAACGTTCTTGCTAGAAACCTATAGCAGCCACGTAAAAAACTTGCAACAACAATTAGAGGACGTCTAACTTGTTTTTGCAGCATGTGTCGTGTGATGTGATATGGCCAAAAGGATGTGATGAATGATATATGTGATGTATGAGATTGATCATGTTCTTCTAATAGGAATCACGACTTGCATGTCGATGAGTATGACAACCGGCAGGAGCCATAGGAGTTGTCTTTATTTATTTATGACATGTGTGTCAACATAAACGTCATGTAATTACTTTACTTTATTATTAAAGTGTTAGCCATAGTAGTAGAAGTAATGGATGACGAGACAACTTCAAGAAGACACGATGATGGAGATCATGATGATGGAGATCATGATGATGGAGATCATGGTGTCATGCCGGTGACAACGATGATCATGAAGCCCCGAAGATGGAGATCAAAAGGAGCAAATGATATTGGCCATATCATGTCACTATTTGATTGCATGTGATGTTTATCATGTTTTGCATCTTATTTGCTTAGAACGACGGTAGCTTAAATAAGATGATCCCTCGTAATAATTTCAAGAAAGCGTTCCCCCTAACTGTGCACCGTTGCGAAGGTTCGTTGTTTCGAAGCACCACGTGATGATCGGGTGTGATAGATTCTAACGTTCGAATACAACGGGTGTAAGCCAGATTTACACACACAATACACTTAGGTTGACTTGACGAGCCTAGCATGTACAGACATGGCCTCGGAACACGAAAGACCGAAAGGTCGAGCATGAGTCGTATAGAAGATACGATCAACATGAAGATGTTCACCGATGTTGACTAGTCCGTCTCACGTGATGATCGGACACGGCGTAGTTAACTCGGATCATGTTTCACTTAGATAACTAGAGGGATGTCTATCTGAGTGGGAGTTCATTGAATAATTTGATTAGATGAACTTAATTATCATGAACTTAGTCTAAAATCTTTACACTATGTCTTGTAGATCAAATGGCCCACGCTAATGTTGCCCTCAACTTCAACGCGTTCCTAGATAAAACCAAGCTGAAAGATGATGTCAGCAACTATACGGACTGGGTCCAGAACCTGAGGATCATCCTCATAGCTGCCAAGAAAGATTATGTCCTAGAAGCACCGCTAGGTGACGCACCCATCCCAAAGAACCAAGACGTTATGAACGCTTGGCAGTCACGTGCTGATGATTACTCCCTCGTTCAGTGCGGCATGCTTTACAGCTTAGAACCGGGGCTTCAAAAGCGTTTTGAGAGACACGGAGCATATGAGATGTTCGAAGAGCTGAAAATGGTTTTCCAAACTCATGCCCGGGTCAAGAGATATGAAGTCTCTGACAAGTTCTTCAGTTGTAAGATGGAGGAAAATAGTTCTGTCAGTGAACACATACTCAAAATGTCTGGGTTGCATAACCGCTTGACTCAGCTGGGAGTTAATCTCCCGGATGACGCGGTCATTGACAGAATCCTTCAGTCGCTTCCACCAAGCTACAAGAGCTTTGTGATGAACTTCAATATGCAAGGAATGGAAAAGACCATTCCTAAGGTATATTCAATGCTGAAATCAACAGAGGTTGAAATCAAAAAGGAACATCAAGTGTTGATGGTGAATAAAACCACTAAGTTCAAGAAAGGCAAGGGTAAGAAGACTTCAAGAAGGACTGCAAGGGGGTTGCCGCGCCCGGTAAGCAAGCTGCCGGGAAGAAGCCAAAAAATGGACCCAAGCCCGAGACTGAGTGTTTTTATTGCAAGGGAAGTGGTCACTGGAAGCGGAACTGCCCGAAATACTTAGCGGACAAGAAGGCCGGCAACACTAAAGGTATATGTGATATACATGTAATTGATGTGTACCTTACCAGTACTCGTAGTAGCTTCTGGGTATTTGATACCGGTGCGGTTGCTCACATTTGTAACTCAAAGCAGGAGCTGCGGAATAAGCGGAGACTGGCGAAGGACGAGGTGACGATGCGCGTCGGGAATGGTTCCAAGGTCGATGTGATCGCCATCGGTACGCTGCCTCTACATTTACCTACGGGATTAGTTTTAAACCTCAATAATTGTTATTTAGTGCCAGCTTTGAGCATGAACATTATATCAGGATCTCGTTTAATTCGAGATGGCTACTCATTTAAATCCGAGAATAATGGTTGTTCTATTTATATGAGAGATATGTTTTATGGTCATGCTCCGCTGGTGAATGGTTTATTTTTAATGAACCTCGAGCGTAATGTTACACATATTCATAGTGTGAATACCAAAAGATGTAAGGTTGATAATGATAGTCCCACATACTTGTGGCACTGCCGCCTTGATCACATAGGTGTCAAACGCATGAAGAAGCTCCATGCAGATGGACTTTTGGAGTCTCTTGATTACGAATCATTTGACACGTGTGAACCATGCCTCATGGGTAAAATGACCAAGACTCCGTTCTCAGGAACAATGGAGCGAGCAACCAACTTATTGGAAATCATACATACTGATGTGTGCGGTCCAATGAGTGTTGAGACTCGTGGTGGCTATCGTTATGTTCTCACCCTCATTGATGACTTGAGTAGATATGGGTATGTCTACTTAATGAAACACGAGTCTGAGACTTTTAAAAAGTTTAAGGAATTTCAGAGTGAGGTTGAGAATCAACATGACAAGAAAATCAAGTTCTTGCGATCAGATCGTGGGGGAGAATACTTGAGTCACGAATTTGGCACACACTTAAGGAAATGTGGAATAGTTTCACAACTCACGCCGCCTGGAACACCTTAGCGTAATGGTGTGTCCGAACATCGTAATCGCACTCTATTGGATATGGTGCGATCTATGATGCCTCTTACCGATTTACCGCTGTCATTTTGGGGCTATGCTTTAGAGACTGCCGCATTCACTTTAAATAGGGCTCCGTCGAAATCCGTTGAGACGACACCGTATGAATTATGGTTTGGGAAGAAGCCTAAGCTGTCGTTTCTAAAATTTTGGGGATGCGATGATTATGTCAAGAAACTTCAACCTGAAAAGCTCTAACCCAAATCGGAAAAATGTGTCTTCATAGGATACCCTAAAGAAACTATTGGGTATACCTTCTACCTCAGATCTGAAGGCAAGATCTTTGTTGCCAAGAATGGATCCTTTCTAAAGAAAGAGTTTCTCTCGAAAGAAATAAGTGGGAGGAAAGTAGAACTCGATGAAGTATTACCTCTTGAACCGGTAAGTGGCGCAGCTCAAGAAATTGTTCCTGAGGTGCCTGCACCGACTAGAGAGGAAGTTAATGATGATGATCATGAAACTTCAGTTCAAGTTGCTACTGAACTTCGTAGGTCCACAAGGACACGTTCCGCACCAGAGTGGTACGGCAACCCTGTCCTGGAAATCATGTTGTTAGACAACGGTGAACCTTCGAACTATGAAGAAGTGATGGCGGGCCCAGATTTCGACAAATGGCTGGAAGCCATGAAATCCGAGATAGGATCCATGTATGAAAACGAAGTATGGACTTTGACTGACTTGCCCGATGATCGGCGAGCCATAGAAAATAAATGGATCTTTAAGAAGAAGACAGACGTGGATGGTAATGTGACCATCTATAAAGCTCAGCTTGTCGCTAAGGGTTATCGACAAGTTCAAGGGGTTGATTACGATGAGACTTTCTCACCCGTAGCGAAGCTGAAATCCGTCCGAATCATGTTAGCAATTGCCGCATTCTATGATTATGAGATATGGCAAATGGACGTCAAAACGGCATTCCTTAATGGTTTCCTTAAGGAAGAATTGTATATGATGCAGCCGGAAGGTTTTGTCGATCCTAAGAATGCTGACAAGGTGTGCAAGCTCCAACGCTCGATTTATGGGCTGGTGCAAGCATCTCGGAGTTGGAACATTCGTTTTGATGAGATGATCAAAGCGTTTGGGTTTACGCAGACTTATGGAGAAGCCTGCATTTACAAGAAAGTGAGTGGGAGCTCTGTAGCATTTCTCATATTGTATGTGGATGACATACTGTTGATGGGAAATGATATAGAATTCTTGGAAAGCATAAAGGGCTACTTGAACAAGTGTTTTTCAATGAAGAATCTTGGAGAAGCTGCTTACATATTTAGGCATCAAGATCTATAGAGATAGATCGAGACGCCTCATTGGTCTTTCACAGAGTATGTACCTTGACAAGATATTGAAGAAGTTCAATATGGATCAGTCAAAGAAGGGGTTCTTGCCTGTATTGCAAGGTACAAGATTGAGCACGGCTCAATGCCCGACCACGGCAGAAGATAGAGAAAAGATGAGTGTCGTCCCCTATGCCTCGGCCATAGGGTCTATCATGTATGCTATGCTGTGTACCAGACCTGATGTAAACCTTGCCGTAAGTTTGGTAGGAAGGTACCAAAGTAATCCCGGCATGGAACACTGGACAGCGGTCAAGAATATCCTGAAGTACCTGAAGAGGACTAAGGATATGTTTCTCGTTTATGGAGGTGACGAAGAGCTCGTCGTAAAGGGTTACGTCGATGCTAGCTTCGACACAGATCTGGATGACTCTAAGTCACAAACCGGATACGTGTATATTTTGAATGGTGGGGCAGTATGCTGGTGCAGTTGCAAGCAAAGCGTTGTGGCGGGATCTACATGTGAAGCGGAGTACATGGCAGCCTCGGAGGCAGCACAAGAGGCGATCTGGGTGAAAGAGTTCATTACCGACCTAGGAGTCATACCCAATGCGTCGGGCCCGATGACTCTCTTCTGTGACAACACTGGAGCTATTGCCCTTGCCAAGGAGCCCGGGTTTCACAGAAAGACCAGGCATATCAAGCGTCGCTTCAACTCCATTCATGAAAGTGTTCAAAATGGAGACATAGATATTTGTAAAGTACATACGGACCTGAATGTGGCAGATCCGTTGACTAAACCTCTCCCTAGAGCAAAACATGATCAACACCAGAACTGCATGGGTGTTCGATTCATCACAATGTAACTAGACTATTGACTCTAGTGCAAGTGGGAGACTATTGGAAATATGCCCTAGAGGCAATAATAAAATGGTTATTACTATATTTCTTTGTTCATGATAATTGTCTATTGTTCATGCTATAATTGTGTTATCCGGAAATCGTAATACATGTGTGAATACATAGACCACAACACGTCCCTAGTGAGCCTCTAGTTGACTATCTCGTTGATCAAAAGATAGTCATGGTTTCCTGACTATGGACATTGGATGTCATTGATAACGGGATCACATCATTAGGAGAATGATGTGATGGACAAGACCCAATCCTAAGCATAGCTCAAAGATCGTGTAGTTCGTTTGCTATAGCTTTTCCGAATGTCAAGTATCATTTCCTTAGACCATGAGATTGTGCAACTCCCGGATACCGTAGGAGTGCTTTGGGTGTGCCAAACGTCACAACGTAACTGGGTGACTATAAAGGTACACTACAGGTATCTCCGAAAGTGTCTATTGGGTTGGCACGAATCGAGACTGGGATTTGTCACTCCGTATGACGGAGAGGTATCTCTGGGCCCACTCGGTAATGCATCATCATAATGAGCTCAATGTGACCAAGTGGTTGATCACGGGATCATGCATTACGGTACGAGTAAAGTGACTTGCCGGTAACGAGATTGAACGAGGTATTGGGATACCGACGATCGAGTCTCGGGCAAGTAACGTACCGATTGACAAAGGGAATTGTATACAGATTGATTGAATCCTCGACATCGTGGTTCATCCGATGAGATCATCGAGGAGCATGTGGGAGCCAACATGGGTATCCAGATCCCGCTGTTGGTTATTGACCAGAGAGTCGTCTCGGTCATGTCTGCGTGTCTCCCTAACCCGTAGGGTCTACACACTTAAGGTTCGGTGACGCTAGGGTTGTTGAGATATTAGTATACGGTAACCCGAAAGTTGTTCGGAGTCTCGTATGAGATCCCGGATGTCACGAGGAGTTCCGAATGGTCCGGAGGTGATGATTTATATATAGGAAGTCAAGTTTCGGCCATCGGGAAGGTTTCGGGGGTAATCGGTATTGTACAGGGACCACCGGAAGGGTCCCGGGGGTCCACCGGGTCGGGGCCACCTATCCCGGAGGGCCCCATGGGCTAAAGTGGGAGGGGAACCAGCCCCTAGTGGGCTGGTGCGCCCCCATGGGCCTCCCCCTGCGCCTAGGGTTGGAAACCCTAGGGGTGGGGGCGCCCCACTTTGCTTGGGGGGCACTCCACCCCCTTGGCCGCCGCCCCCCCTTGGAGATCCAATCTCCTAGGGCCGGCGCCCCCCCTAGGGGTCCTATATATAGTGGGGGGAGGGAGGGCAGCTGCACCCTAGCCCCTGGCGCCTCCCTCTCCCTTCCGTGACACTCCTCCCTCTCCCTGAGCTTGGCGAAACCCTGCCGAGATCACCGTTGCTTCCACCACCACGCCGTCGTGCTGCTGGATCTTCATCAACCTCTCCTTCCCCCTTGTTGGATCAAGTTGGAGGAGACGTCTTCCCAACCGTACGTGTGTTGAACGCGGAGGTGCCGTCCGTTCGGCGCTAGGTCATCGGTGATTTGGATCACGACGAGTACGACTCCATCAACCCCGTTCTCTTGAACGCTTCCGCGCGCGATCTACAAGGGTATGTAGATGCACTCCTCTCTCCCTCGTTGTTAGATGACTCCATAGATTGATCTTGGTGATGCGTAGAAAATTTTAAAATTCTGCTACGTTCACCAACATACCCATACTATCAGGTCCTGGCCGGTCACACAAATGTGTTTGAAAAATATAGCAGTAATTATTTATGCTAATTCTTATTCAAAGTTTCATGGGAAGTAAAAGATGCTTCAACACACCATTGTGTCACAAATGTGCAATTCATTTCGTTGAACTCCTCCCTCTGTCCCCAAATAAGTGGCATATAAATCGGATATTGCTTGGCTCTAGGGAGTAGAAAAAGGGTCAA
This sequence comes from Triticum urartu, assembly GCF_003073215.2. Taxonomy (NCBI): domain Eukaryota; kingdom Viridiplantae; phylum Streptophyta; class Magnoliopsida; order Poales; family Poaceae; genus Triticum; species Triticum urartu. The sequence continues at coordinate 673,706,695 of NC_053023.1, forward strand.
ACGTGAAGCACACTAGTGCCGGTTTGATTTTGGCCCGGTACTAATGGTACCATTAGTGCCGGTTCGAACGGATTTACATTAATGTCGGTTCGTGTTGAACCTTTAGTACCGGTTCGTGGCACGAATCGGTACTAAAGGGGTGGTGGCAGGCTGGCGTCAGGCCAGGGCCCCACGATCACCTTTAGTACCGGTTCATGGCACGAACCGGTACTAAAGGTCTAACCTTTAGTACCGGTTCGTGCCATGAACCGGTACCTTTAGTACCGGTTCGTGCCATGAACCGGTACTAAAGGGGTCTGACCTATAGTACCGGTTTGTGACACAAACCGGCACTATAGGGCAATTTTCAAACTCTACCCCCCCCCCCCCCCCCCCCCCCCCCCCCCCCCGTGTGTCACCATTTCAGTTCTGAAAAAATCAAAAGAAAATGATAAAAACTTCAAAAAATAAAATCCTTCGAGAGGTAGTTATATTACTACATCTACTACTTAGGAAAATTTAAAAACTATAATTTGGACATGTTTTGCAAAAAGTGTAGGGAAAATGTAAAACGGCTATAACTTTTGCATACGATGTCGGAAAAAAACATATAATATATCAAAAAATTCAGCACGAAAATCCGCATCCGATGGAGACCGCCTATGGCCTGTTTGGAATTTTTTAGAATCCTCAAATTTCAAAAGGAAAAAAAGATATGGTCAAATTTCAGTTTGCTTAAAAAAATTTGGTTAAATCTGGTCAAACTACTTATTCAAGAAGTATTAATGTTACTACATAATTATTCGAGAATATTAGTGTTACTAAATAATTATTTCAATCTTTTGAATTTTGGTCAAATCTGGTCAAACTATGGTCAAACTATGGTCAAACTTATTCAAGAAATATTAGCGTTACTAAATAATTACTGTTTTTTAGAATAATAGTTTCAAACTCAAACGGTGAAATGTGTGACTTCATGCTCAAGCTAAACTCCTGAGGGTTAATAGGATTGACATCTTACTATTGTCAGGAAAACAACAAGTGCAGACTCGGAAACGAAGGAGAATAGAACCCGAAAGTTAAGCGTGCTCGGGCTGGAGTAGTGAGAGGGATGGGTGACCGGTCGGGAAGTTAGATGATTTGGAATGAGTGTTCCACACTTGAGCAGTTAAGAGAGGTGATTAGAGACTAAATCATCAAATAATTCAAAAAAATCAAAAATCAAAAAAATTCCAAAAATTTCAAAAAAAATTCAAAAAAAGGTCCCCCATACCAGGGCGCGAGCTCACGTCACGTGGTGGCACTTTAGCGCCGGTTCGTGCCGAACCGGTACTAAAGGGGGGGGGCCTTTAGTGCCGGTTATGGAACCGGCACTAAAGGCCCTTACGAACCGGCGCTAAATCTCCATTTTCTACTAGTGGTATATCCTCCTGCGCACCAAAAATGTATTTTGCCAAGGTCAATTTTTTGCAAATTTGTAGGGGGGGAAGCTTAAAGCATGTTGACCTGTGCACAAAAAAAACAAGTTGAACGACAAATAGTACCTCCAAATGTTGCACTTAATTTTGTTTTTTTTTCTTCACCGACGAAACATTGTTATCTCCTTTCGCATGAAAATTGGCAAGCACGCTTGTTACACTAACATGAACATCTACAAAAAGAATCATAATTTTAAATTTTATTACTTTTCTTAAATTTACTATTCACCAGGGAGCATATATTCTATTAAAAAGTCAATTAATTTATATGTTTGATCAAATATATAGAAGAAAATATCAGCATCTACAGTATTGAATAATATATTATGGAAATATATCTAATGTTGGATATATTGATATTGTTTTTGTTTTCTTATATTCATATTTTTCTATATATTCTTGGTAAAACTTAGAAAGCGTTGACTCTTTGACTCATTTTATACGCCACCTATTTGGCGAGGAAGGAGTATTTTAGACCCTCGCATAAAATAATCAACCTACAGTAAATAAATAATATACTTTTTTGCAAATAAATAACGAATGAACTAAAACTTCACAAAAAAAAGCAAATATATTACACTCTCAGTCCATATAATATGCAAGATTGAGTTATTATGGGTGATAGGTTATTATGTTCCAAAAAAGGTGATATATAAATAATTAAGGGTGGCATGGTGCTTTCTCATACTTCCAATTATTATGGGAGTGCTTTACATTATTATGAAGGTAGCATCCAACACAATGTCATGTTTCTCTCTTATACCTATTATTGGTTGGGGTAGGAATTTGGCTTTTGCGGGGTTGAAGCTGATGGAGCTCTTCAAGGGCCTTGAGACTGACATACGGCCTTCTAGAGCCAATGCCAAAGTCCACACAAACAGTTTAGAGCATCCAAATACGTAACAGCGTCGACTATATCTTATGATCGATCATCTGTGATGAGTCTACACAAGTGATGACTTCATCAACAGGAAATGGATGGTTTATAGTTAGAGTTAGGTAGGTAAAGAGTTGCCTGATATTGGAAGCCATCGACTTATCCCAACAGAAGAAGGAAAGCACGAAGGATTGATGTGAGTGATCAATGATCATTGGGTCATTCTGACCTTATGGATCTTTAAGGAAGTCCGTTCTCCGTTGTGTCGTTTCAATGGATAAAGACTGGTGGAATTCTTTGAGCACAAGGTGGAACGAACTCTGTTGACTTTTGCTGCCCGTACCAAGTTGAGGCATCCTATATCCGTTGGTTTATTTGTGCTGAATAGTTAAACGGAGTGGAACTGTTGAACTCGGTACATGCTTTTTCGTGTGAATGATCGACATGACACGCATCCGGACCGATCTTGCATTCAGATTCTAAAGGTGAATCTAGACCAAAATCCAGGTAACTGGTAACCTCTAGTCCTCTACTGGTGACTAGGTGAGTATTGGAATGGCCATATCGTATCTAGATTAAAAAGTCAATTAATTTATAAGTTTGATCAAATATATAGAATTCAGAAAATATTAGCATCTAAAATGTTGAATTAATATATTGTGAAAATATGTCTGACGGTGGATATATCGATATTGATTTGACTTTTTTATATTCATATTTTTCTATATATTCTTTGTAAAACTAAGAAAATGTTGACTCTTTGACTCATTTTATACGCCACCTATTTGGTGAGGAAGGAGTATTTTAGACCCTCACATAAAATAATCAACCTACAGAAAATAAATAATATACTTTTTTGCAAATAAATAATGAATCGGAGGAGCCGCCCCCACCAACCAAAGCAGGTAGGCGTTATTCTCTTTTCCCAAAAGATATCTCAAGTCGCTTCCAACGTTTTGATGAGTAAGGGAGGGTACTTTAAACATATTACACTCTCAATCCATGTAATATGCAAGATTGAGTTATTATGGGTGATAGGTTATTATGTTCCAAAAAAAAGGTGACATAAAAATAATTAAGGGTGGCAGGGTGCTTTCTCATTGTACTTCCAATTATTAAGGGAGTACTTTGCATTATTATGGACGTAACATCCAACACAATGTCATGTTTCTCTCTGATACCTATTATTGGTTGGGGGTAGGAATTTGGCTTTTGTAGGGTTGAAGCTGATGGAGCTCATCAAGGGCCTTGAGACTGGCGTACGGCCTTCTAGAGCCGAGGCCAAAGTCCACACCAACAGTCTACAGCATCCAAGTATGTAACGGCATCGACTATATCTAATGATCGATCATCTGTGCTGAATCTACACAAGTTATGACTTCATCAACAGCAAAAGGATCGTTTATAGTTAGAGTTAGGCAGGTAAAAGGGTTGCCCGATGTTTGAAGCCATCGACTTGTCCAACAGAAGAAGGATCGTTTATAGGATTGATGTGAGTGATCAATGATCATTTGGTCATTACTTCGAACCTTTAAGGAAGTCCGTGGTGTCGTTTCAATGGATAATGACTGGTGGAATTCTTTAAGAAGAAGGTGAAACGAACTCTGTTGACTTTTGCTGCCCGTACCAAGTTGAATCCTATCCGTGGGGTTCAGTGTGTTGAATATATGAAACGGAGTGGAACTGTTGAACTTGGTAGATGCCTTCTGGTGTGAATGATCGATGTGACACGTCATGTGGACTGATCTTGTATTCAGATTCTAAAGGTGAATCTAGACCAAATCCAGGTGACTGGTAACCTCTACTGGCGACTAGGTGAGTATTGGAATGGCCATATCATATCTACATGTACTTCTGACAGCGCTGTTAACAGCTGTGTGAAATAAATACGTTACCCTGAAAAATATGTATAGTTACAACCGTTAGAGCGACAGTTAATATGGGACGGAGGAAGTATATGTTAATGTTTTTCCTTTAGTTACTAGGTAACTACTAAAGTTGGGGGGCTGGCACATACTGGTACGCGTAACAGGAAGTACGCTCATAGTTTTTGTGTATATACGTAGAAATGATGGCGCTATACGTTACATGGTCTCGGTGAAAATGATCGATGACGGCGACACTCGATGAAGAGAAAGAGACAGGGCCGATGGTGAAATGTCGTTGGTGATGTTCTACTTTTTTTTTTTTTGCGGGTGTTCTACTTGCCCATGCACGAAACCACATACGAAGTGTTAAATGCTTGTGAACGTGGGCAACCGAGGAAGATTCTACTGGAAGCTACGTAGTACCCTTGAACCAATCATCTCGCCAGGCAAAACAATACTACCTCCGTTTCACTTTATAAGTTCTACGCGTATACCTAGGTAGTCAATTTTATCATCCTAATATAAATTATATAACACAAAAATTATATCTTTTGAAAGTAGAAACTCCGAAGTTTATGTTGATATATTTTTTATAATATATGACTTGTATTAGGTTGATCAAATTGACAACCTAGGGGTACGCGCACGCCCTGTAAACTGAGAGAGAGGTAGTAGTACTGCTACGTTCGAGCGTTACGTTAGTCCGGGCAAAACTACGTAGATTTCCGAGGAAAAACTATAGGAGCTGATGGCGATCGGTTGACGCATATATGAGATGCTAAGTACATTAAAAATTTAAGCAACTAAAGTCCCTGATGTAAAGGTGCTTAGCTTGTTGTTGCTAAGCATCCTTCATTTAATGATTTAGCAACTAATAAAGTTGTCCATGCATTGGTGGGCTTCTTTCATTTAAGTGTTTTTCCTAGATTCCCGCGTTTGGCATTGTTTTTTTCTGGGGTCACCACACCCATCTCTTTCATCTTAATTACCTTGTCACATCATCTTTTTTACCTATATGACAGTCTTAGCATCTGTACAAGGTGAAGCACTGAGACAAACGTGTTTGACGGTCGAGCGTTACGTTCGTCCGGTCGCACACGCATGCACCTTGAAAAAACACGAGTCGTCGTACGCGACGCGATCCGCACGTCTCGCCGGCGAGAGATCCAACGTACGTACGCATGCACGCCGCGTTTACCTAAGCGACGACGTCGACGAGCCAACCAAACCACTATCCAGTAGGACACAACACATATACCGGACGTAGCCCTCGGATGGTGTACTGAACTGGGGAATGTCCAAGAAACGTATGCGTGAGTGCGTGCGTTTTCCATGTGGGATCGAGGCGAAGTCCTGGGGTTAGATGCGCCTTTTGATCCTGAACCCGGAGAACCTGGCCTTGGCCGCTACCTGCCGGAGAGAAACGCCGGGAGGGGCGCAGGACAGGACAAGCGATAGATGCCGACGGTGGGAGACGTGTGCACCATCTTTTGCGCGATCAAGTACGGGACAGGGACGGCGTGCCCATATGATATGACATCGATCGGCCCCTCCGATCCGCCGTCCCGTTCGTCCCGCGTCACGACCTGGAAACGGAATTATAGAGGGGCCTGCTGGCTGGCTGGCTGGCTGCTGCTGCTAATCGACTTTATCCGGGTCGTCTACCTAGCTAGCTTTCCAGCAAATCTAGCGCGTAAAGTTGTTGGTCGGAGCCTCCGTCGTCGTCGTCGTCTCCGGCGGAACACCGAACACGCCTTGGCTCCACTCCACCCAAGAGAAAACAAAACACATGGTGTGACAGTGTGATCAGCCCTTGATTTGTTTCAAAGGTCACAAGACGAAGAAGCCTACGCTCGAGGATTCTCGCACATGCTATCTTATAAGACTAGTCACAATGGATAGTAACATGTCCATGTTACTATTCTATATTACTATGTTTATAGTGAGGAGTAACATATGTGTTGTAACATGCAACACTTCATTTACTAGGCTATAGACTTATCTTGCCTTGATATGTGTGATGTTACTCATACTAGTAGTCACATGCCTCTCTTTCTTCATTTATTACTTACCACATTATCTACTTTATCTACATATATGTGATGTTATTACCTATGTTACTTTCACTGTGGATAGTCTAAGCACATCTGCCAAATCTTGAGGTTGATGAAGTCAACATCGTAATCCAGAAAAAGTGCGAGAACTCATGCGGAACCTATGAATTAAATCTAGATGGCACCACAGGAGACGTGACCATCCCCGCTACGCTTAGTTTCGCAAGGACGAAGCTTACATATGCCTTCTTTTTGTCTAACGGGTCACAAGGCAAGGTGAGACGGAACTATGTGAATTTGGCAGCAGATCGTGATCACTGGTCTGATCAGCTTCAGTGAAAGAAATTTCAGGATCGAGAAGAATGTCACCCTTTTCCTTTTGAGAACTCGAAGAATGTTACCCATGTGGGCTTCCGGGTCATGGTCCGACAATCTTTCGGCACTAGGTAGATAGGAAGTAAATTTCACGGGCTTTCTATACATCGTCAGGGCTATGTCTCACCTACTGCGAGACCGAAGAACAACTCGCGCTCTGGCGCTAATGCTAGCAGACCAGCCCAATAATGTGTGTAACATACTGAACATTTTTCACATTCTCACCTTTTTTTCAGATACACTATTGACATTTTTTTGAATACATACATAACATTTGTCAAATATACGCTAAATATTTTTCACATACAAGTTGAACATTTTTTAAATACGCGTTGAACATTTTTCCGAATACATGTTGAACATGTGTCAAATGCATATTGAACACTTTTAAAAATACAGTGAAAATTTTTTCAACACACATTGCACATTTGCACAAAATGCTATGGACATTTTATAAAAACTTGCTGAATATTTTTTAAGTCTTGGGAACATTTTTTTAATATATCACAACATTTTTTAATGGTACACTTTTTTACAATATTACAGGAACTAACTTAAAAATTGTATAAATACTATCCAGAAATGTCATGAACATATTTTTAAAACGAATGAACATTTTTGAAAATTATATGAATTGTGTTTTTATAAATTATGCGAACATTTTTTGCATGAAAATTTTTAATGCATGGTGATTTTTAAACAAATTAAATCAAATTTTTTTACTAATTATAAATATTAAGAATAATGTAAATAGAAAATAAAAATACACGGGAAGAAAAACTAGAAAAAAGTGAATCCTCTAGTGGGCCGGCCCACTGCAAGCTCCTTTAGGCTACGCCCTACGACATACATACACCAAAATCAGTAATTAAGGGGTACCCTTTGCAAAGGTCACTCCCCACCTTCTCTGTTGCTCACAAGTGTTGCATGTGCGTCACTTATCATTACTTGCGAGTTATCCCTTTTTTTTCTTAGATTTGTTTTTTGAAATGTTTTATCTATTGAATTGTGTGTCCAAATTACGAACCGTCTTCACAATTGGATTTCTCGCATCGAGATCTTCGAAAGTAGATCTCATGTTGATATGTTTCCACGAGTATTCTTTTTCTCACAAAAAATACGAAATTAGAAACAAAAAATATGAAATCTATAACCTGAAAAAATGAAACCGAAAAAGATAACCCAGAAGCCCGGTTGTGTGTTTTCCACTTTTTTTGGAAGTGCAATTGTGATTTTCGCTTTCCGGGAAGCATAGTTTTGCTTGTCGCGGTAGCACATCATGTGCTTTTCGTTTTTCGAGAAGAAGTGTTGTGCTTTTTGTTGAAGCACATGTTGTGCTTCTTCTTTTGGGGGGAAGTTGTAGCTTTTCCATTTTTTGAGAAGCACATGATGTACTTTTTCTTTTTTGGGGAAACACATTCGTGCTTTTCTCTGTTTCGTGTACCACAGATGTGTTTCTCGCAGAAGAACCTGCTATATTTCTCGCGGAATGGCATGGCTTCCCAAACAAATTAACACAACCTAGGGAAACCAAGAAAAGGAAACCCGAAAACCTAGATATAGTGTGAAAAAACAAATTTTTTAGGGTGTGCTAGTGCGGAACACGTGGTGCAGTAGTTGACGTGCTCCAAAAGCCCTAGAAGTAAATGGTGCAGCACTTGACGTGCTCCAAAAGCTCCAGAAGTAAGTTTTGCGGGAGACCGAAGGGGAACCCATTAGATAAGTGCTTCTATTCCCCGACCTGTGCGGGGGAAATGAGCAAACGCGCACCCATTCACACACTTTGGGGCGGTCCGCCATAGGCACGGGCTCCCATGTTTTTTCAAATACGTTTTCTTTTTCTTTTTGTATGTTTTTTGAAAAACATTCGGGCTTTGAGAAAAGAATGTTTTTCAGATTTTTCACGGACTTGAAAGCTTGAAAAATTTGGCTTTTTTGTTTTCCTTTTTTAAAATGTTCATAAACTCTAAAAATGTTTGTGCATTTAAAATAATGTTCATGAATTTATAAAACAACTGTGAATTATTTTTTCATGAATTTTAGAAATTTTCATGAATTTAAAAAGTATTTATTGAATTTCAAAATGGTTTGGAAATTAAAAAATATTCACAAATTTAAAAAATGTTAGTGACTTCAAAAATCTTCATGACTTTTAAAATATTCTCTTGAATTTCAAAATATGGTTTTGAATTCAAAAAACGTTCACTAGTTTTAAGAAAATTTGCTGAAGTTGAGAAAAATGTCCATGAACCTCTTTTTTGCGGATTCCTAATTTTTTCACATATTAAAAATATATTCATAAATTTTAAAAAATGTTTGGCAGTGTCAAAAAATGCTACGACAATCTTCGCGAGTTTCAGAAACAGTTCGTGAATTTGAAAGGAGTTCTCGTATTCAAAAAATGTTCACAACTTTAAAAAAAGTTCACAAAGTTGAAATGTGTTCATGTGTCGTAAAAAAAGTTCATGAACTCAGAAATTTTTCATCATTTTATAAAAGGTTTACGAATTTGAAATAAACTTTCGGAATTTGGAAAAAGGAAAATGAAAAGTAAAAAAAAGCAAAGAAAAATAAAAATAAAAACATACAAGAACAATAAAAAATAGAAAGAAAGAATAAAAAGGAAAAACATAAATAAAAAGGAAAGATAACAAGGGAAAAATCAGGGAGCAACTAGTTAACGAGCGCTCCTTCGGGAGTCTCGCAACGATCAGCGCCACTTGGCGCGCTCTCAGCCATTCGCCACGTGTCGCGCTCTGGACGCTCCCTTCGGATTTTTTTCCACACACGTTTTCGGCTTTTTAAACGGTTTTTTCCCGGGTTTTTTGACGTTTTGGTTTTCTCCCGGTCTTTCTTAGCTTTTCGATCAAAAAACATTTCAAAAAAAAATTGTGCGAAAAAACGCGTTTTATTTTTTTTTCCTTTCGCAAAAGTCACGGTTTTCCTTCCGCGAGAGGCACGGTTGTGCTTTATCGAGAGTCACGGTCGTGCCTTTCGGGAACGAAAAAAAAACGCGTTTTCTGTTTTTTTTTTCTTTTGCGAGAGTCACGGCCGTGCCTCTCGGAAAGGGAAAAACAAAACGCATTTTCTATTTTTTTTTTCTTTCGTGAGAGTTATGATTTTGCTTCCGCGAGAGGCATGGTTGTGCTTACGCGAAAGTCACGGCCGTGCCTCTCGAAAAGGGAAAAAATACGCGTTTTCTGTTTTTCTTTTCTTTCACGAGAGTTACGGTTTTGCTTCCGCAAGAGGCACGGTTATGCTTTCGCGAGAGTCACGGTCGTTCCTCTCGAAAAACGAAAAAAAACATATTTTTTGTTTTTTTTCCTTCCACGAGAGTCACGGTTTTGCTTCCATGAGAGGCACGGTTGTGATCCTCTTTCGGAAAGGGAAAAAATCATGCTCCCGGTTCTGTTTTTTCGCCCGTTTTTTTTCGTCCGGCTTTTTTCGTGAAAAAAAAAGTTCGTCAAAACCTATCAACATGGGATCTAGTTTTGAAGATCTCGACACGAGGAATCCAATGGTGAAAATGGTTCGAGATTTGGACGCACGTGGTAAGAGATAAAATGTTTTGAATAAACGGATCTACGAAAAAAGGGAAAACTCCCAGGTTGCGACAAGTGGCGCGCTGCATGTGCGCCACTTGTCACAACCTGGGAAAGTGAAGTGTTCTTTGCAACGAGTACTCCTTAATTAGTGATTTCGGACATCAACAGCAAAAAAAAGAAATCCGAGAAACTTCTAAAAATCGGTACTGGAAAATCCCGAAATGGGCCGGCCTACACTGAGGACGTGAGCCCAGAATGTTTTGCTCAAAACAAAATTAAACGTGAGCCCAACAGGGGGCCACGGCCCTCAACGTCGCTGCGTCAGGGACCCACGTGTCGGAGAGTGCGCCTTAGGCTTCTCTCCCTCTCGCCCAAACGCACTGCCGCCACTCTTAAACCCTTCTCCCCCCTTCTCGCGCCGCCGCCGCCGCCGCCACCGCTAAACCCTAGCTCCGACGACCCCGCCGCCGAAGCGCACGCCATGGCTCTGTCTCAGGGGCCCAAGAAGAACTACCGCTGCGACCGCTCGCTGCAGCAGTTCTACACGGGCGGGCCGTTCGCCGTCGGGCGCGCCCCCCGCGGCGAAGGCGAGGGAGAGGGCGAGGGCGACGCCGAGGCGTTCTTCGCGTGCGCCTGCGGCAGCGAGCTGCGCGTGGTGTCGGCCGCCGACGCCTCCGCCATAGGGGAGCCCATCGACGGCGACTCCGAGGCCGTCACGGGAATCGCTCTCTCCCCCGACTCCCGCCTCCTCTTCGCCGCTGGCCACAGCAAGCTTATTAGGGTCTGGGACCTCGCGTCCCGCACCTGCATCCGCAGCTGGAAGGTACTTTTCTGATCTTCATGTGTTCTGTGGCGCTTAACTGTGCTGCTTCCTGTCTGAAATGCTGCATCCTAATCGTAACGCCTACTATTAAGGAGCTCCTCGCTCCCAATTTCATATCCGTGAAACTAATCAGACAGGGTGCTCAGGTGCAATTTTTCGCGCATGTGGAATCGGGCATAGTGCATCAATTTTATGTGCAAATAGGGTGGTGAATGAATAGATGCTCGATCACCTTCTCAGACATCTCACGAATCAAGAGATACTAAAGCGCCATGGAAAATTAGGAAACAGCAGTGGACCAGCCTATGCTCTTCACCCGAGATATTCACACATAACTGGTAGCTTGCTCCAGGAATGCTAAAAGCTGCACCTTCTTATGGAAACGCATAATAGTTAGTTCTAGAAAATTTACCTAGTTTGTGTTCTTGGAAGTATTAAAAAAATGTTGCAAGCATAAGCTAGACTCAGGGAGTTTCACCTCCTGATACCTGACAGTCTGTTAATTGATGCTTTGCATCATAGTGTTATAAGGCATGCATATTAATATGATAAATCTAGCTTTTGCTTCATCTTGCATGAATGGCTGTGCATCAGTTCCTGTTTCATAGTGGTGACAGCAGTGACAGAATGGAGGATTTTCATATATAATGTTAACATTTTCCACAACTGTAAAATGTTTCATTTGAGTATATTAGTACTTCCTTCTTTTTGTTTCTCAATATTGACATCCAAGGTATGCTCATTTGATTTTTGCTATGTTGTACAGGGACATGATGGTCCTGTTATGGCCATGGCATGCCATGCCTCTGGTGGGTTGCTTGCAACTGCTGGAGCAGACAAGAAGGTGTGCGTGTGGGATGTGGATGGTGGATTTTGCACACATTTCTTTAGAGGTCATACAGGTGTTGTGACAACCATAATGTTCCACAGAGATCCAAAGCGCCTTCTGGTGAGTGTGATTTTGGAGATAAATTACTTAAGTGAACAGGATCAATTGAAATCAAACTTCTTTCTTGTTGGTGCAAGTAACTCAGTATTAGCCCCACTGAGCTGTTGTTGGTTTTAGTGATATATTCCTTTTATTTCTCTATGTATTCGTGGTACTTACAGCCTCATTATTTTCTCGATGTCTAGTTATTTTCAGGAAGTGATGATGGCACAGTGCGAGTTTGGAACCTTGAAAGCAAAAAATGCATTGCTGTGCTTAACGCACATTTTTCAACAGTGACTTCGTTGGCATTATCAGAAGACGGGCTAACATTGCTCAGTGCAGGGAGGGATAAGGTATTGCAAAAGGATTGAAATCTGGCTTAAATTCCTCCTATGTTTATAAATTGATTTTTCATATTTCTATGTGTGCTAGCTTATACTTTGATGATGCATGAGTATCATTGGTTTGTCATTGCTAGACACTGGAAAAGCTGGGGTTTGAAATTGATTGCAACAGTCATAAAATAGATGATCTTCATGGCCTCATGGGGGATGGGGCTAGTTACAATCATGATCTTTTATTTGTCTAGACTACTCCCTCCCTTCCTAAATATAAGTCTTTAGAGATTCCAATAAGAGACTACATACAGAGCAAAATGAGTGAATCTACACTCTAAAATATGTCTATATACATCCGTATGTAGTTTGTATTGAAATCTCTAAAAAGACTTATATTTAGAAACGGAAGGAGTAGATACTTTTGCATAGCTAGCATTCCGATATTTATCAGTATATAAATTGTAAATTTGCAATGCATATTTCTGTCCTGAGCTACCAACATTTGAGTGAATGAAACTTCTGTAGGTTGTGAATGTGTGGGATCTTCGGAAGTACGCCTCAAAGAAGACAGTACCAGCATATGAAATGATAGAAGGTGTTTCCTTCATTGGACCAGGGAGCGGCATCTTGGCTTGTTTGGGTGTCGAAGCGGCAAAGTTGAAGGAAAAAACGGATGGTTATTTTCTTACGGTTGGTGAACGTGGAATCGTGCGCATATGGTGCCTGGAAAGGTACATTGATTTGGCATATACAGTTCTTAAATACTCCATTCATGTCCATCTAGAATGCATTTCTCAATTGCTTTTCTGGTCATTCCACAGCGCTGTCTGCGTGTTTGAGCAGCAGTCATCTGATGTAACCATCAACTCAGAAAATGAGGAATCTAGAAGGGGCTTTACAGCTACTACTATGTTGCCAGATGATCAAGGAATTCTATGTGTCACTGCTGATCAACAATTTTTGTTCTATTCTTGTACAAGAACTGATGAAGGGACTTTCCAGTTGAACCTATATAAACGTCTAATAGGTTACAATGATGAGATTCTTGATTTGAAGTTTGTTGGGGAAGAGGAACAATATCTTGCTGTGGCCACTAACTTGGAGCAGGTGGGCTCATGATTTTATATTACAGTTCTTGTGGACTTTCTGTAACCAATTTCTCACACCATTTCCTCTATTTCAGGTCCGTGTTTATGACGTTGCATCAATGTCTTGTTCTTATGTGCTGGCGGGCCACACTGAAATTGTTGTTTGCCTTGATACTTGTGTCTCTACTTCTGGGAAGACACTTGTTGTAACTGGGAGCAAAGATAATACTGTAAGTGTCATTTCCTGCCTAAAGATATTGCTGAATTAACATACATTTTTTGTGGGTTAACTGTTATTACTCCTTTGTCATTTTTCCCATTTTGGATGTAACATTTGGTATCTCAATAGGTAAGATTGTGGGATATGGAAAAGAGAAGCTGTATTGGTACTGGTAAAGGCCATCTAGGAGCTATTGGTTGTGTTGCTTTCTCAAAGAAGTCGAAGAACTTCTTTGTTAGTGGCAGCAGGTTAGTTTGAAAATCATAACTGTTCCATTTCAGAGCCGAGTGATATTCAATTCTTCAGTGATCGATCGTGACTCTTCTTCTAGACGTATAGTTATCTGTCAGTCTTGAGAATTGTTGAGATACCACGTTTTGGTTTGGTTTTGCATGTCTATGGGCGGGTGGGTGTTCTAAGGAAGTTGACTTTGCCTTTGATATCGAGTTATTGTATGTAGCAGTGTAGGCATTGAACTGCCCAGGTAGTCAACTAGCCATGGGAATGTATGTAGGCACTCGAGACTGTCTTGTTGATTCGTTCATCAGAACTAGAGAACCTCACTAATTTTACTTGTGGATGCAAACATGTCGAACTGAACCAATGCTAAGTCCAAATTCTGGAATGAGTGGCTATTGAACACTTTCAGTCTTTCTTCACAGCAGTTTCTTACAAGAATGACAGTTCCCTTGTCCATTTCCCTCTACCCATTATTGCTAATGTTCTTCTAAAATAAGTCTGCCTTATCTCTTTTTGTTGAACATTTTATTCTAAAATAAGTCTGCCTTATCATTAGTGACCGAACCATCAAGGTTTGGACCTGGGATGATACACTCATTGATGCTGGCGGTGAAGTTCCTCTCAGAGCAAAGGCTGGTGTAGCTGCACATGATAAAGATATTAATTCTCTGTCTGTCTCACCTAATGATGGCCTTGTTTGCAGTGGTTCTGAGGTGAGATTGAGTATATGCTAACTTATCACGAAGGCTCTTTTGACTTACCTCATTGAACTGTCAGATCTCATTACCATGATTCTGTAGGACCGAACTGCGAGCATATGGAAACTCCCTAACCTGGTGTCCTCTGTTGTCCTTAAAGGGCATAAAAGGGGCATTTGGTCAGTTGAGTTTTCTCCTGTTGAACAATGTGTCATAACATCATCTGGCGACAAAACTGTCAAAATATGGCATGTTGCTGATGGCTCATGCCTAAAGACATTTGAGGGTCATACGTCAAGTGTTTTAAGAGCTTCATTCCTTTCACGTGGAACTCAGTTTGTTTCTTGTGGTAATAAGAAATAAGCATGTTTTATTGTATTTTTTTTGGGTGTTGGGTAGTGTAACTCGGTTGATTCTCTTGTTGTGATGTCCTTACTGTAGGAAGTGATGGTCTAGTGAAGCTATGGACGATAAAAACGAATGAGTGCATTGCTACGTATGACAAGCACGATGGGAAGGTATGCTATCTGGCTCTGCCCTGTTTTATCATCTGTAATGTGAGCTTAGTAGATCATCCACATTTTATGATATTATAGTAACATCGTTTTTTCTGTATATGTTGGAAGTCTTTATGGGGGATTGGCAGCTAAAACACTATGCATTGAATTGTTGTTACCGGTGTTTTAAGAGAATTGAGTGATGAACCTACTTGTGTTCAGTGAAACAGAAACTGCTGGTGTTCTGTTTCATTCGAGAGCAGTATGATAATGTGCCATTTGGCTGTGTGATTCATTAGCCTCGTCAGTTGCCATCATTTTTTTGTGTCAATTTGCGAGTTGCTTAGCTTTATTAACCAGTTCATCTCTGATAATATGTATGATTTTATGAAAACTTTCTAATATCCACCATATTATCTAACATAAACTTTGGAAAGTTAGTTCATTAGTAAATTTCGAATACCATTCTTAGGCAATATGTGTATTTTTTTCCCTTGCTCAATGCTTTGTAAGGGTTCCCCAACTGACTGTCAGTTATTCAACAGGTTTGGGCATTGGCTATTGGCAAGAAAACTGAAATGCTTGCTACTGGTGGAACTGATTCTGATCTTAACCTCTGGCACGATTGCACTATGGAAGATAAGCAGGAAGATTTCCTTAAGAAGGCAAGTGCAATATTCTACTATACTTTCAGGATAAAGCTATGCATGCGAGTTGCTTGTCTTTGTTTAATTCCTTGGGCAAACAACACCGAATTCATTCTTTTTTCCAGAATATAACAACACTGGAAACATGACCTTTACTCCTTGTAAATGGCTCCTTGGATCTACGTGCAATACTTATCGGCATTTTCGATTGTTGCAGGAGGAGGAAGTTTTAAGAGGGCAGGAATTGGAAAATGCAGTGTCAGATTCTGACTATACAAGAGCAATACAACTCGCATTTGAGCTTAGAAGACCACGCAGGCTTCTTGAGTTATTCTCACAACTTTGCAGGTACTCATCTTTAAAGGAGGTCACTTTGCTTTTCTTGTATATAAATTTGATATATTGTGTTGTCTCTGCAGGAAAGCTGATCCAGAGGACCCTATAGAAAAAGCCCTTCTTGGTCTCCCAAAGGAAGGGCTTCGCGTGCTTCTTGAGTATATACGTGAATGGAATACAAAGCCCAAGTTTTGTCATGTTGCACAGTTTGTGCTTTTTCGGGTGTTGAGGAGCTTGCCTCCCACTGATATCCTGGAGGTACTTACCTTTTTCATTTTTTGAAGAGTTGTATTGAAGAGCACGTTGATAATCTGTGACAAACTGTTACCCTTTTCCTGAGACATCTCACTTGTTTGTGCAGATAAAAGGCATCAGTGAGCTCCTTGAGGGCCTCATTCCATATTCTCAAAGACACTTCAGCAGAGTCGATAGACTAGTACGCAGCACATTTTTGTTGGACTACACCTTGACCCGGATGTCTGTCGTAGACCCAGACGTAGATGCGGGCACAACCAAAGATGTTACAAACGACTCGTCAATGGACAATGTTGAGATCACTCCAGCAGAGCCTGCATTAGAGACCCCGGAAAAGCCGGTTAAGAAGAGAAAATCCAGCAAAACAAGCCAATCGAGCAAGAAAAGTAGTAAGAAGGTGAAGGCTTCTTCGAACGCTGTTTCTGTCGAGGCGTAAACAGTTGACACTGACCGGGTCTCTCTTCACGCCACCAATTTTGTAGCCGCTGTTGTATCTGCCGAATCACATTTATTTTGCTTCGTGACAGACACTGTACAGAATGTATTCTTTGGCGGGTCGAAAAGACATATGCTTGCTTCAGGCATGTACGAGCGATCTGTTTCAGTTTTCTGATGGAGTCCACAGCTAAGCTTTTAGGGCATGTACAATGGTGCTATATTAGGGCATGAAGTTTTAGAAAATGTTGCAGGCCATCTTATCCGCTGGGTTAGTTTGCCTTGATTGTCTTGCACGGAGGCAGTGCGTGCCCCAGCCATAAAGTCGCTTGCTCCACTTGCGATTGTTGGATCTGCGATCTGGACGCCGTTATGCATGCTTCATAATTCCCGTCCTAGTCACCTTTTCTGTGGCTGAGTGGGGAGTGAGGTGGAATAATTGTGTGACTGTGTCCCACGTTTTGCAAGTTGTGATATAAAATTCCATAGCAGTTGTGTAACGTAAACCTTTGGGGCGAAAGCATCTTATGTTTAGTTGTCACCGCCTTTTCGTTGTCCCCGGTCACGAGGATAATCGCCGGTAAAACGGCGGTGCTTTCGGTTCGGCAGCAGGAGTTGATGATGCTGCCAAATTAAGCATATTGTTGTGCGAATTTCACAGGACTGACTTCGAGAGAAGCTGATTGTAAGCCTATCAACGTCCGGTGTGATTCAGGAATGCGACGTTTTGATATGCCAGACAACAACCGATGGTCCTCCCCTGCTTCGTAAACACTCAACGTCGCCAGCTTAACCCCAAAGATAGGTTCTTCCACCGGCAATTCGGCATATGCCATCCGGGGTCTTTCACCGGAGAGAGGAAGCAAGTTCCATTCAGGATGCTTGGACGTTATGTCAAGCCCACGACGTAACTTACAAACATGTGCAACTGTTGAGCCTAGTTTGTCCATGTTACCCTACGCTAAAATGAACATCGATCGCACCAAAAGAGATGCGACTTGTGTGGCATACAGGAATCCCCTGCTCAACGAACCAAGAAACACCACGTGTGACATGACCCACAGGAGATATGGGGTCTCAAATCTGAACTTGTTTCCGTTAAAAGGAAAATCTGAACTTTAAAAATACGAGTTAACTACACGAAACCACCGCATGGAGGGCTAGGTTTGCAGAAACCACCTGTTACGAATTTGTGACAAATAGCACCCGGTCTATTGGTAATCTCGTTGCATAATGGCGTTTTGATGGTGTTTATGACAGGTAGGTCCCGCTTTTTGCCGACGTGGAGTAATGGCTGCCCCAGACAATGTTAGACGGCGGCGTAGGAGACGAGCCGTTCCTGTCTCCCTTCCTTTCCCCTTTCCATCTCCTGTGTCTCACCTCATTTCACCTTCTCGGCCGGCTATGGCAATGACGAAACCTGGTGGCGCAGGAGGCAGTAGTGTGGCGGCGAAGACCCTGAGCCAGCAGAGGAGGTTTGCGGGAGCTTGGACCCTACCCAGCCAGCGCAGGCCCGAAGGTTGCAACTGTCGCTAGAATACGTGGCGTCATGTGCTCTCGCTTAGGCGGTCAAGGCGACTCCGACAGGGAGCCACCACTTTGCATTAGCATTCGGCGGTTTCTTATTCGAAAACCTAGCCCTATCCGTGTGCGTGTTGTTGATTTGCATTAATCAAACTGGGGGAAATTTATGGAATTTTTTGAATTAGAGTGTTTGAATTGGTTATGGATAAGTATGAATTCATCATGTTGTATATGAATAACTTAGAAAATAGCTTAGGAGATTTATTAATTTAGAGAAAATCCTCTGCCTTTTTTTAATTGCACTGTTGTCTATGTAGGCATTGTTTATTACTGTGTAATGTGATGGATGTTGATTAAATGGCACTATTAATTAAACACTAAATGACACTATTTATTTTTAAGTAGTCACTTATATTGCTCTTCCTATGACAAACTAAATGACTGTTAATTAAAATGGGTGTTTTCATGTCTTTGTTTGTAGTTTGGATGATTATGTTTGGGAAGTAAGACTCCATTTCCATGATAGAGAGAAACTAGAGAGAACCATGTGCATTTCAGACATCACATAATATAATCTAATGGCACTCATGGAGACAAAGTGTATGGTTTAGAGATTACACGTATTTTGTGTGGGATGCTGGTGTGGGTTTAGCAGGATTGGAAGAAATTAGTGATGATGACATGGTTGGTGAAATGCTTGACCACATTCCATCCAATTTTCTTCGGTGGAAATGTAGATATTGGTCGTCTCCCTCAAATCCTAGAAGATCAACAAGTTTGAGTGGCTAGGGACGGAGATCAGGCAAGCTAAAGCTTTGGGAAACAATGGAGGAGAGAGAGCAAAGAGGTAGATCTAACTTAAAAAAACTCATATTTATAGTCCGAAACCAAATCCAATTGTTATGCAGAATTTGCATTAAGTGGCACTATCGCTCCAGAAAGCGATACTACCACGGTCCCATCCAAACTGCACTGTGAAGGCCTAAGCGGTACTACCGCATATGACCTTGGTAGTTCTGCTAATATTGCCTATTGTAAAATAGTAGGTATAGTCGCCTTAGTGCCGCGGGTGGAACAGAGGGGATTGATCTCTCTGTGATAGTTCCTCCGACACTTGGTCCGACAGTTCCACTCCAATAGGGGAGCGATACTTCTGGTCAAGGTGATGATAATACCGGCCCACTGGTTGAACCGCAATACACATGCTCAAGCGATACAACCTTCATAGGCACCGGTAGTACCGACTAAATTAGATAGTTAGTACTTTCGTGGTACTGTTGCTCTAGTACCACGGACAAAACAATATGGTTTCACCTCACTGCATAGGTTGGTCCGACACTTGCTTCGGTGGTGCCGCTCCACCAAAGGAGCGGTACTTCCGGCCAAGGGTGCGGTACTATCGTCCTACATGTAGTTAGAAATAGTACCTCTCCCTTAGGGGAGTGGTACTATCATTCACTACCCCGCTACTACTGGGAAGTGAAAAGCTGCAACAACAAATATGAAATGGAGAACTTCTCAAAAGTTTTGTAGGGTATGTGGGTGCAAATATTGTATTGTGTATGTGTCTTGATTCCAATCATACATTCCAACACGGACTCCCTCTTAATAGTACGTTTTCCTATGACCCAGTGAATGTAAAATCACCGGAACTCCGTCTTCGCTCTTCTCCTTTCAGAGGGGAACTTAACCGTCTTGTGTCACTTTTGAATATGCTTGTGTAGCTGATGCACATAGTTAGTCTGCAAGTTGTGGTTTTGACGACACCAAAATTACTTAGGGAGGGAAATTTCCATTCACCAATGAATGCCCTCAATGACAGCGAGTGCCTCACCCTTCTTCGAGAGCCTCGGCCAAAGGATGTCCGAGCTCCCTTCATGAATGGTAGTTTTGAGACAAACTCAAAACCCTCAAAAAATTCCCAGAGCATATCCACAATCTTGGAGGCTTCTGAGTGACTCCAACTTTATGGGAGTCTCAACAACTCCAGGAGTAACAAGATGCGTGATGGAAAAGGGGAAATCAACTTTTGGCTTGGTGAAAAGTGTAGATTGTGATCTTCTCTATCTCACCCTTGTGTAGATAATGGAGCTCTAGGGAGGAAGATCTTAACTTCTTAAAGGTTAAACAATGGTGGAGAGAGTGTGCGAGTCATCCCCTTCCACCTGGGAAAGAATGGTCCTTATAAAGGGTCCCTTCAAAATCTTCCCATTGGGACACTTATAGCACTACTCGAAGTTCGAGGCTCGAGGTTCCAGGCCATGATTCAGACGAGGGAAAGCCCGAAAGGTACTAGATCCATCCGGTGACTTCATAATACATTCTGGGCCATGCTTCAAGCAAGTACGAAAGGTATTGAACCCATCTGGAGGCTCCGGGGCATACTATTTGCACAAAGAGCATCACTTTAAAGAGAATTTCTCTTTGGATTGTTTTGGGGATTGCAAATGTTTATGGTTATATGCAAATAGTTGATTCACTCATATCATATTTTGCGAACACCCTCTCTATAGTGCACCATTTCTTATGACTCATACAAAAGAAAACATAGTGTGGTTTAAACGTGCCGTCTTCTCTTAACTTGTTTGTTTCCGACATTGAGTGCTTAGTTTCAATTGCACTAGGTCTGTATGAATATACCTAGAAACATGGTTAGTGTTGCCTTTATGTAACGTGTTATTGTTGGTACTGGGTAATTTGGGGAATGAGTCTCCCATCATTTCAAGATGTCCAAATTTTGTTGTCGATAAAACATGTCATCTTTAGGCCCTGTTTGTTTTGGCTTTTGCTTATGCTTCTGCTTTTGCAACCATTCCACTTTTATGCCCCAAAAGCCATAAAAGCCCCAAAAGCACCTATTTAGGAGCTTTTATGGCTTTTTGGCCAAAGTGGAAAAGCTGCAAAAGCAGAAGCAAGAACCCAAACAAACAGGGCCTTAAGACATTTGTCGAGCTTATCAGAGGGTTTGAGAAGTTTTTTCCATGCTTAAATGCTTATCCCAATCAACAAGAGAGCTATCCCCATCCCCCTCTTGTGACGCACCCGATTCAATCGTACACTAATCATACACGCAAACGTGTACGATCAAGATCAGAGACTCACGGGAAGTATCACAACACAACTCTACAAATAAAATAAGTCATACAAGCATTATATTACAAGCCAGGGGCCTCGAAGGCTTGAATACAAGAGCTCGATCATAGACGAGTCAGCGGAAGCAACAATATCTGAGTACAGACATAAGTTAAACAAGTTTGCCTTAAGAAGGCTAGCACAAACTGGGATACAGATCAAAAGAGGCGCAGGCCTCCTGCCTGGGATCCTCCTAATCTACTCCTCGAAGCCGAACTCCACGCAGAATCATCCTCGGGATCCTCTGGCTTCTGGACTCCATCGTCTGCTCGCAACAATCGGGTATAGAAAGGGGAAAAGGGGGAGCAAGGCAACCGTGAGTACTCATCCAAAGTACTCGCAAGCAAGGAGCTACACTACATATGTATGCATTGCTATCAAATGGAAAAGGGGTATCATATGTGGACTGAACTGCAGAATGCCGGAATAAGAGGGGGATAGCTAGTCCTGTCGAAGACTATGCTTCTGGCCACCTCCATCTTGCAGCATGTAGGAGAGAGCAGAAGGTAAGTTCACCAAGTAGCATCGTGTAGCATAATCCTACCCGGAGATCCTCTCCTCGTCGCCCTGTTAGAGAGTGATCACCGGGTTGTATCTGGCACTTGAAAGGGTGTGTTTTATTAAGTATCCGGTTCTAGTTGTCATAAGGTCAAGGTACAACTCCAAGTCGTCCTGTTACCGAAGATCACGACTATTCAAATAGATTAACTTCCCTGCAGGGGTGCACCACATTTCCCAACACGCTCGATCCCCTTTGTCCGGACACACTTTTCTGGGTCATGCCCGGCCTCGGAAGATCAACACGTCGCAACCCTACCTAGGCACAACAGAGAGGTCAGCACGTTGGTCTAAATCCTATGGCGCAGGGGTCTGGGCCCATCGCCCATTGCACACCTGCACGTTGTGAGGGCGGCCGGTGAGCAGACCTAGCCTCACTTATACAAGAACAGGCGTTCCAGTCCAACCCGGCGCGCGCCGCTCAGTCGCTGACATCACGAAGGCTTCGGCTGATACCACGACGCCGAGTGCCCATAACTATCCCCGCGTAGTTGGTTAGTGCGTATAGGCCAGTGGCCAGACTCAGATCAAATACCAAGATCTCGTTAAACGTGTTATCTTGAAGTAACCGCGAACGCCGACCAGGGCCAGGCCCACCTCTCTCCTAGGTGGTCTCAACCTGCCATGTCGCTCCACCTCGAAGTAACAGTCGGGGGCCGTCGGGAACTTAGGCCCACCACTACCTGGATGGAGCCACCTGCCCCTTCAGCCCCCACATCAGTATCACTTGCGGGTACTCAACGAGCCGACCCGACTTTAGTCACCACCTGTATAGTATGTATATATGTATTTATATATCCGTGATCACCTCCCGAGTGATCACGGCCCGATAGTATAGCATGGCAGACGGACAAGAATGTAGGGCCACTGATGAAGTGCTAGCAACCTATACTAGGCATGTAGGATTGCAGGTAAGGTATCAACAGTTGTAGTAACAATGACATGCTATGCATCAGGATATGATTAACGGTAAGCAGTAACATGCTACACTACTCTAATGCAAGTAGTATAGAGAAGAGTAGGCGATATCTAGTGATCAAGGGGGGGCTTGCCTGGTTGCTCTGGCAAGAGAGAGGGGTCATCAACACCGTAGTCGTACTGGGTAGCAGCGACGTCGGTCTCGGTGTCTAACGAGTGAAGAGGGGGAAGAAACAATAAATATAATGCAAACATATGCATATCGATGCATGACAAGACAAGTAACGGTGCCAGGTGTGCCCTAGCGCGGTAGGAGGTGATACCGACGAAGGGGGAAAATATTCGGGAAAGTATCCCCGGTGTTTTGCGTTTTCGGACAGATGAACATGAGGGGGAAAGTTGCATGTTTTCTATGCTAGGGATATGTGATGGACGAACGGGCTGCGTATCCGGATTCGTCTCGTCGTTCTGAGCAATTTTCATGTACAAAACTTTTTCATCCGAGTTACGGTTTAATTTATATGATCTTTTAAAGTTTTTAAGTGATTTTCTAATTTCTTGATTTAATTTAATTCAAAAATTATATTAGATATAAATGCTATGGGTACATAATAGTGTACCCAGTATTATGCATCAGAGGCAAACAAGGGGGCCCAGTAGACTGGGTCAACTGCCCAGTCAGCTCTGCTGACTGGTGGGACCAGGGGGCTGAGTCAGCCAGGTCAAATGTTGACCCGTTGACTGGTCAACTGGGTCAGGGGACCCACCTGTCAATGAAACAGTGGTCAACCTAATTTATTTTAGTTAATTAACGGTGTGGGTCCCAGAGGTCAGTGACACACTAATTGACCTAATTAGTCTAAACTAATTCAATTAGTTAACACGGAGCCCACATGCCAGTGGGTGTTAGGGTTGGGGTTAGATGCTAATGAGCTGACACGCGGGACCCACCGGAGTTGAATAACTGGTGCGCACCGGCGCAGCTCCAACGAGCACCAGAGATGGCAGCGTCGATCGGAATCAGCGTACACGCGACCAAATGGTCACCCACGACCACCCAGATGACGAGCGCGATGAGGCGCATCCGATGGAGCCAACCATGCGGGCTGGGGAGGTCGGAATCGGTGCCGGCGATGAGCCATGGCGGAGGCGAATCAGGAACTCATTGGATTCGGCGTTTGGGCACGGATGCGAGCGATCTAAAGGTGCTGGCGGCATCGCGGCGATGCATTGAGCGCGTTGTCGTGCTTGTCGGGATTTGAAACGGGCAGCAACAGCGGTGGCGAGCATGGCAGCAGCGGCAGAGCGACGACAGCAATGGTAGCAGCAGCAACGAGTGGCAAATCAAGGAGCAGAGAGGGGGGAGGAAGCGGAGCTCACCAAGGAGCGCACGACGACTCGGTGGAAGTTTAGGAGCTGCAGGGGAGTAGATCGAAGAGGAGAAACGACGGTGTCCCGAGGTTGAAGACGGTGCCGATCCGGCGTTGTGGCGACGCTGAGCTCGAACGGGTCGATGTAGACGATGTAGGCAAGGACGAGGATGCTCCTTGACACACCGGCGATACGAGAGGCGGTTGGTGGCTGCGTGGATGATGGCGAGCGGCGATAGAGACACTCGGGGAGGGGCGTGCGCCGCGGCGGTTTTGGCGAGGGAGAGAGCGAGAGGGGAAAGGAAAGAGGGGCGTTAGGGTTCTGGGGCACTGACGGGGTCGTCGGCATCTTGAGGACGCCGGGGAGCCGCCGGATGGCCGCCCCGTGGCCATCGGCGCCGTGGACGAGCGCTCTGTGTCCATGGGGATAGGATGAACAGAGGAAGGGGAACCATGGGGGTTTGGTGGGCCGGCCTGGTGCAGTGGCCAGCTGGGCCTGGCCCAGTTGAGGGGGGGTCCTTTTGCTTCCTTGCCTTTTATTTTTATTTTGATTTTCTCTTTCATTTTTACCTTTTGTTTTGTAATTAATTTTCACGCCAAACAATTTTTTGTAAAATGTGAAATTGATCTCAATAATCATTAGGCAATATATCTCACTGCCACACAAGTTTGAGGAGCATTTGAATTCAAAATTTGTTTAAATGAATTTGTATTAATGGGGCTGTTTTGGTCACTATTGTAATTGTTTTAGGGAAATTAAATATTTTGTTAACTGTTGGATGTTGTTTGTTTAATTAGCTAGTGAATATTTTTAACCTTTTGAACATTTTTAATTCATTGTTTTATGAAACTATAACTTGAATTGTTATTTGAATTTTTATTTGAACTAAGTTTGAAACGAGTGAAGTTTAGCAAATTTTAATCATGATGACCTGGCATCATGAACAGGGGTTTACTGTAGCTTGATTATCCGGGCTCACAAATCTTCTCCACTACAAGAAATCTCGTCCCGAGATTTGAGAGGTGAAGTAAGGGGGAAACTTCTAGTTACGAAATTCTAACGGATCTTCTCGTCTTTGGTTGCTCTTCTCGAAGGAGTCGATTCCTTGCGTTGATGTCTTCAATTCTCTACTTCAAGTCATCATGATGAAGTCTACATCCTTTCTTCGGGAACTCCATCGTACTTACGGAAGAATAAAGGGTTGGTATTCCGGGAGAACGGAACTCTACAAGATTGACTATATGGTCGTTAACATCGAGGAAGGTGGCGGAAAGTAACTCTCGAGTTGAAACTTAAGAAAATATCGAGAGCAAAGTAAGGACGTATCATGGGAAGTTTCGAGCGGGCATGCAATCGTTCGTTGCCTGAAACGGAGTGTGAAAAGGGTTCAGAGCAATGGGAATAAGTATTGTGTCTGATACTAGAATAGATCAATAGGAAGGTGGCTCACGAAATACATACGAAACCAAATGCAAGGTATAACATTGAAACATGGTGGTACAGGAGAGTCAGGTTTCGTTCCTGTGGAACTGTGGGTTATGGGCCCACCATGTGGGTTAAAAGTAGGAGGAACTGTGACATCTTGCATGGTCATGATAGCAAGGCATGTCAGAGGGTAGCCTGTCGATTATGTCGGCAACAACGTCGGTACCAAGGGCAAGGGACGAAGAGAACCATTTTCCTGCTCGTTGAACGAGGCGGACCAATAGGCAAAGTTCTCATCCATCGGTGGCTACCGAAATGTCATCAACAATAATAACATGGTCTTACTGACAGAGTTGTCACCGAGGTGTTTACATAAGCAGTGAATTATCACTGCTTAGATCATATAGATCACAAGAAAGATTAAACAAAACAATGGAAAGGAAAATATGATTATCAAATTAAACAGAACAATGGAAAGGAAAATGTGTTTAAACACATATTTTCCGGGGTATATCCTTCCCAAGGACAAGCAGAGCATGACATCCATGACAGGATAGAAAGTAGAAAACCATTTAGGTAGGGGGGGATTTCATGATATTACCCATACAACAGTGTTAGGATAAAATGATAAAGAAAATTTAGCATTGTGCTTCAAATGTTCTTATTGAAGATCGGAGTACCACAGACATGCTTCGAGATAGCATTGATATGGTTTTCAAGCAAAGGTCGGACTTGGATATTCAAAGGATTCATCAGGAACAACTTATAGAATAAACCTTACAATCTCCTTATGGAAGAATGGTTAACCTTGCTAAAAAGGGGTACTATAGCAATAGGTCTTATGGCCAGGTGTGCTAGGCATGACATCACCTTATCGGGTTATATAAAGTCCAAGGTTAAGGCTCTTCGGAATATGTCCCAACCATCATATCTGACCGAGGTTCAGATCCGATTGGTGGCAGGATGCCTCAGACTTAGGATGTCTGAGAAGAAAAGGTGCAACACAAATTGACGAGATGACAATGTAAGATTCTCGGGAAATGAACTATGGGAGCGAGTTCTGACATAAGAGTTCATTATTAAACCAAGGAGAGTATGAGGAGGTGGCTAATGGACTCAGGGACAATTCATCGAGATTTCCAAACGGATGGATTTCCACAATTATGTGAAGGAGATAACACTTGCCAGATCAAATGATGTATGCTCGAGGAGAACATACACAATTAACATTGGTTGAAAGATGCACCCGAGATATGGACTTAGGTAGCATGATGAATGTTAGAATGGCAATTCAATAGCCAAAAGACTTAGAATGAAACTATCGACCATTAACTTCAAGCAATAGGATTGCTGGAAGTTTTGAATCCACACATCATAGTTCAATTGTTGGTATTCCGGTTAGAAACAACACGGGGACCAAGAAAGAATGGTGATGGTGAGAAGTATCACTATTTCAAGAATTCTTAAGAGGTGGAGCAATTCTCACAACATTCTTGACATGAAAGGTGGTAATATTCCAAGGTAAAGAAGAACAAATGCTGGATAGCAAGGAATTCAAGGTATAACACAAAACACGAACAAGTTTGTGTTGGAGGGAAGGCAATAAAGTGGCCGATGATAACACAAATCATCGGGGGCAAGGATGGTATTTCTCATCATGAATTCGTTTGATATCCTGGAACAGCTCATAAGGTTGATGATGATCACGACACATTTGTCGAGAGATTTCATGAAGATGTAAGCAATCAGCGACGACATCAGGTCAAAGGAATGATGAAGCGAAAGGTTAATGGAACCAAGGGTACGACACAGACTCCAAACAAAGCTTGTTGTCCAAAGCAAAATGATATGATGAGGAAGATCGACGTAATCTTAGCTCATCGCCAAAAATTGTGCTCCGGGAAGAAGGACCATGTAGCACATTTAAAATTTAGCACGATAATGATATAGCCAAACATGCTAGGAATGACTTGGAGGATTATTAAACTCGTAACCAACCAAAAATTTCTCAGGGTTATTGAATCGGAGTGCGGAATCGATTCACTTATCGGTGTTCTCGGTTGACAAACAACCCAGAACCCATGAAGTGACAATGACAGGGAAAGGTAGTACTTCATCAAAAGTTCATAAGATGTAGTGCAATGGCATGATATCCCCTAGATACCATGGGTAATACTCGAAGGTAGTGCATAATAGAGGTTAGGCAGGCGTATTGATTTGTAGAAGACAAGTGCTTTAACTTGTCCGAGAAATGGGATCAAAGAAGAACAATCATGGTCTGAACCACGGTTGCAAAGGACCAATTCCCATATATAAGATGAACTTATACCAAAGAGGGTTTAAGAGAAGCATCCATGATAAGATCAACATCGTGTCCATGGGCATGAACACAAGGTTCATGGTCGACTCCCACTTCTTCAATGCAAAACCTTTCATTCACTTCTCGCTTTCGAAGAAGTTGTAGCATTGAAATTTTATATGGCAAAACACTAGAAGAGTATGAATCGTGAAAACTTATAAAATCGAGGCATCTTGTAAAAATCAAGACCAATGGGATTGAATGTAAGAATGGCAGGGGTATGCAGTTATCCATAAGGATATAACAGTGGTAGGGAATTTGCAAAGACGGTGGGCACAAGTGTCTCGGGAGAACATCCTAGAGTATCTTCGAAACCTTCTGGCGCAGCAAGCAATCATATGTAATAAAAGGCTCTTCGGGAGGAAGTAATTACGAGAACCTAGAGTTAGAGTTGGCAAAATCATTTAACCCAAATAGAAGAGAGATCAGAGTCCCAGAGTATAGACGAGAAGTAAAAGATCCTAATACCACCCAATGGCAACGTGGGCCTGTAAGGCACACAACCATGTTAGTAAAAGTTTAGCAATGTCTAGACTCGACTTCGACCAAGGAGCGTGGAAGGGGGATTCCTACAGGCAGTCGGCTCTGATACCAACTTGTGACGACCCCAATTCAATCGTACACTAATCATACACGCAAACGTGTACGATCAAGATCAGGGACTCATGGGAAGTATCACAACACAACTCTACAAATAAAATCGTACACTAATCATACAGTAGATAATATAGCATGGAGCAATCAAACATTGGAGACGTATCATTGCTCCATGCTATATTATTTATTGTTTTGGACTATATTGGGCTTTATTTTCCACTTTTATATTATTTTTGGGACTAACCTATTAACCGGAGGCCCAGCCCAGAATTACTGTTTTTTTGCCTATTTCAGTGTTTCGGAGAAACATAATATCAAACGGAGTCCAAACGGAATAAAACCTTCGGGAACGTGATTTTCTCACCGAACGTGATCCAGGAGACTTGGACCCTACTCCACGGAGTCAAAGAGGAGGTCACGAGGGTGGGGGGCACGCCCCGCGTCCCCCTGCCTCGTGGGCCCCTCGGTGCTCCACCGACGTACTTCTTCGTCCTATATATACACACGTACCCCCAAACGATCAGAACAGGAGCCAAAAACCTAATTCCACCGCCGCAACTTTCTGTATCCACGAGATCCCATCTTGGGGCCTGTTCCGGAGCTCCGCCGGAAGAGGGCCGTCATCACGGAGGGCTTCTACATCATCACAGCCTCTCCGATGAAGTGTGAGTAGTTTACCTCAGACCTTCGGGTCCATACTTAGTAGCTAGATGGCTTCTTTCTCTCTTTTTGGATCTCAATACAAAGTTCTCCCCCTCTCTTGTGGAGATCTATTCGATGTAATCTTCTTTTTGCGGTGTGTTTGTTGAGATCGATGAATTGTGGGTTTATGATCAAGTCTATCTATGAATAATATTTGAATCTTCTCTGAATTCTTTTATGTATGATTGGTTATCTTTGCAAGTCTCTTCGAATTATCCGTTTGGTTTGGCCAACTAGATTGGTAGTTCTTGCCATGGGAGAAGTGCATAGCTTTGGGTTCGATCTTGCGGTGTCCTTACCCAGTGATAGAAGGGGCAGCAAGGCACGCATTGTATCATTGCCATCGAGGATAACAAGATGTGGTTTATTTCATATTGCATGAATTTATCTCTCTACATCATGTCATCTTGCTTAAGGCGTTACTTTGTTTTTAACTTAATACTCTAGATGCATGCTGGATAGCGGTTGATGAGTGGAGTAATAGTAGTAGATGCAGAATCGTTTCGATCTACTTTGTCACGGACGTGATGCCTATATACATGATCATGCCTAGATATTCTCATAACTATGCTCAATTCTGTCAATGGCTCAACAGTAATTTGTTCACCCACCATAGAATACTTATGTTCTTGAGAGAAGCCACTAGTGAAACCTATGGCCCCTGGGTCTATTCTCATCATATCAATCTCCATCACTTTAAATCTTGCTTTTACTTTTTACTTTGCAGCTTTATACCAAAAATACCAAAAATATTATATCTACCAGATCTCACTCTCGTAAGTGACCGTGAAGGGATTGACAACCCCTAATCGCGTTGGTTGCGAGTAGCTATCGTTTTGTGCAGGTACGAGGGACTTGAGTGTGGCCTCCTACTGGATTGATACCTTAGTTCTCAAAAACTGAGGGAAATAATTATGCTACTCTGCTGCATCATCCCTTCCTCTTCGGGGAAAACCAACGCAAGCTCAAGACGTAGCAAGAAGGATTTCTGGCGCCGTTGCCGGGGAGTCTACGCAAAAAGTCAACATACCAAGTACCCATCACAATCCCTATCTCTCGCATTACATTATTTTCCATTTGCCTCTCGTTTTCCTCTCCCCCACTTCACCCTTGCCGTTTTATTCGCCCTCTCTCTCTATCCTCCCTCTCTATTTGCCTCTTTTGCCCGTTTGCTCTTGTTTGCTTGTGTGCTAGTTAGCTTGTTTGTGGCGATGGCTCAAGATACTACCAAATTGTGTGACTTCACCAATACCAATAATTATGATTTCCTTAGCACTCCGATTGCTCCTCTTGCTAATACTGAATCTTGTGAAATCAATGCTGCTTTGTTGAATCTTGTTATGAAAGATCAATTCGCCGGCCTTCCTAGCGAAGATGCTACTACTCATTTGAATAGCTTCGTTGATTTATGTGATATGCAAAAGAAAAAAGATGTCGATAATGATGTCGTTAAATTGAAGCTATTTCCTTTTTCGCTTAGAGATCGTGCTAAAGCTTGGTTTTCGTCTTTGCCTAAGAATAGTATTGATTCTTGGAACAAGTGCAAAGATGCTTTTATCTCTAAGTATTTCCCTCCCGCTAAGATCATCTCTCTTAGAAATGGTATTATGAATTTTAAGCAACTTGATCATGAACATGTTGCACAAGCTTGGGTGAGAATGAAATTAATGATACGTAATTGCCCTACTCATGGTTTGAATTTGTGGATGATCATACAAAAATTTTATGCCGGATTGAATTTTGCTTCTAGAAATCTTTTAGATTCGGCCGCGGGAGGCACTTTTATGGAAATCACTTTAGGAGATGCTACTAAACTCTTAGGTAATATTATGGTTAATTATTCTCAATGGCATACTGAAAGATCTTCTAATAAAAAAGTGCATGCGATAGAAGAAATCAATGTTTTGAGTGGAAAGATGGATGAACTTATGAAATTATTTGCTACTAAGAGTGTTTCTTCTGATCCTAATGATATGCCTTTGTCTACTTTGATTGAGAATAACAATGAATCTATGGATGTGGATTTTGTTGGTAGGAATAATTTTGGTAACAACGCTTATAGAGGGAATTTTAATCCTAGGCCATATCCTAGTAATCCTTCTAATAATTATGGGAATTCCTACAACAACTCTTATGGAAATTATAATAAGATGCCCTCTTAATTTGAGAATAGTGTTAAAGAGTTTATGAATTCACAAAAGAATTTTAATGCTTTGCTTGAAGAGAAATTGCTTAAAGTTGATGATTTGGCTACAAACGTTGATAGAATTTCTCTGGAGATTGATTCTTTAAAGATTAGATCTATTCCTCCTAAGCATGATATCAATGAGTCTCTCAAAGCCATGAGAATTTCCATTCATGAGTGCAAGGAAAGAACCGCTAGGATGCGTGCTTCCAAAGATGCCTTTATTAAAGCGTGTTCTTCCAATTCCTATGAAAATCAAGATGAAGATCTAAAAGTTATTGATGTGTCCCCTATTAAATCTTTATTTTGCAATATGAATCTTGATGAAACTGAATATGATCTTCCTTTACCTAGAAGGCGTTCTAAAAATTCGGAGTATTTAGATCTTAATGATGAAATTGATGAAAGTGGGATTGAAAGAAATAAAAATCAATATGTTGCTAAACCCACTATATTGGATTTCAAGGAATTTAATAATGAAATTTGCTCTTTAATTGATTGTATTTCCTTGTTGCAATTCGTGCTAAATTCTCCACATGCTTATAGTCAAAATAAAGCCTTCACCGAACATATTCTTGATGCCTTGATGCAATCTTATGAAGAAAAACTTGAGTTGAAAGTTTCTATCCCTAGAAAACTCTATGATGAGTGCGAATCAACTATTAAAATTAAAATTAAAGATCATGAGTTTTATGCTTTGTGTGATTTGGGTGCTAGTGTCTCCACTATTCCCAAGACTTTATGTGATTTGCTAGATTTCCGTAATTTTGATGACTGCTCTCTAAACTTGCATCTTGTGGATTCTACTATTAAGAAACCTATGGGAAGGATTAATGATGTTCTTATTGTTGCAAATAGGAATTATGTTCCCGTAGATTTCATTGTTCTTGATATAGATTGCAATCCTTCTTGCCCTATTATTCTTGGTAGACCTTTCCTTAGAACGGTTGGTGCGATTATTGATATGAAGGAAGGGAATATTAGATTTCAATTTCCATTAAAAAGGGCATGGAACACTTTCCAAGAAATAAAATAAAATTGCCATATGAAACTATCATGAGATCCACTTATGGATTGCCTACCAAAGATGGCAATACCTAGATCTATCCTCGCTTTTATGCCTAGCTAGGGGCGTTAAACGATAGCACTTGTTGGGAGGCAACCCAATTTTATTTTTATTCCTTGCTTTTTCTACTGCTTAGTAATAAATAAATTATTTAGGATCTGTTTTGGTTGTGTTTTTTGTGTTTAATTAGTGTTTGTGCCAAGTAGAACCGTTGGGAAGACTTGGGGAAAGTCTTGTTGAACTTGCTGTAAAAAAACAGAAACTTTAGCGCTCACGAGAACTGCTGTCATTTTTATTTTAAGAGTGATATTTAGTTAATTCTTTTTTCATATGATTAATAGATAAATTCCTCACGTCCAGCAATTTATTTTAGAATTTTTGGGGTTCCATATCCTGCGCTAGCTACATATTACTACTGACTATTCTGTTTTTGACAGATTCTGTTTTTCGTGTGTTGTTTGCTTATTTTGATGAATCTATGGCTAGTAAAATAGTTTATAATTCATAGAGAAGTTGGAATACAGTAGGTTTAACACCAATATAAATAAAGAATGAGTTCATTACAGTACCTTGAAGTGGTCTTTTGTTTTCTTTCGCTAATGGAGCTCACGAGTTTTCTATTTTGAGTTTTGTGTTGTGAAGTTTTCAAGTTTTGGGTGAATTCTTTTGATGGATTATGGAACAAGGAGTGGCAAGAGCCTAAGCTTGGGGATGCCCATGGCACCCCCAAGATAATCCAAGGACACCAAGAAGTCAAATCTTGGGGATGCCCCGGAAGGCATCCCCTCTTTCGTCCACTTCCATCGGTATTTTACTTGGAGCTATATTTTTATTCACCAACATGATATGTGTTTTGCTTGGAGCGTCTTGTATTATTTGTGTCTTTGTGTCTTAGTATGCCACAATCATCCTTGCTGTACACACCTTTTGAGAGAGCCATACATGAATTAAAATTTGATAGAATACTCTATGTGCTTCACTTATATCTTTTGAGCTGAGTAGTTTTGCTCTATGTGCTTCACTTATATCTTTTGAGCTATGTAGTTTTGCTCTATGTGCTTCACTTATATCTTTTGAGCTATGTAGTTTTGCTCTATGTGCTTCACTTATATCTTTTGAGCGTTACAATTTTGCTCTATGTGCTTCACTTAGATCTTTTAGAGCACGGTGGTGGATTTGTTTTAAAGAAACTATTGATCTCTCATGCTTCACTTAAATTATTTTGAGAGTCTCTTAATAGCATGGTAATTTGCTTAATAATAATATGCTTGGTATTCAAGATTTGTGAAACTTTCTTTTGAGTGTGTTGAATACTAAGATAAGATTGAAGCATGATAATTATTTTGAGATATGGAGGTGATAATATTAAAGTTATGCTAGTTGAGTAGTTGTGAATTTAAAGAATACTTGTGTTAAAGTTTGTGATTCCCGTAGCATGCACGTATGGTGAACCGTTATGTGATGAAGTCGGAGCATGATTTATTTATTGATTGTCTTCCTTATGAGTGGCGGTCGGGGACGAGCGATGGTCTTTTCCTACCAATCTATCCCCCTAGGAGCATGCGCGTAATACTTTGCTTTGATAACTTCTAGATTTTTGCAATAAGTATATGAGTTCTTTATGACCAATGTTGAGTCCATGGATCATACGCACTCTCACCCTTCCACCTTTGCTAGCCTCTCTAATACCGCGCACCTTTCACCGGTATCATACACCTACCATATACCTTCCTCAAAACAGCCACCATACCTACCTATTATGGCATTTCCATAGTCATTCTGAGATATATTGCCATGCAACTTTCCACCATCTAGTTCATCATGACACATTCATCATTGTCATATTGCTTAGCATGATCATGTAGTTGACATAGTATTTGTGGCAAAGCCACCGTTCATAATTTCTTCATACTTGTCACTCTTGATTCATTGCATATCCCGGTACACCGTCGGAGGCATCCATATAGAGTCATACTTTGTTTTAGAATCGAGTTGTAATCATTGAGTTGTAAATAAATAAAAGTTTGATGATCATCATTTAATAGAGCATTGTCCCAAAAAAAGAGAAAGGCCAAAGAAAAAAAAGGCCCCAAAAAAATAGAAAATAAATAAAAAGGGGCAATGCTACTATCCTTTTACCACACTTGTGCTTCAAAGTAGCACCATGATCTTCATAGTAGAGAGTCTCTCATGTTATCACTTTCATATACTAGTGGGAATTTTACATTATAGAACTTGGCTTGTATATTCCAATGATGGGCCTCCTCAAGTGCCCCAGGTCTTCGTGAGCAAGCAAGTTGGATGCACACCCACTAGTTTCTTTTGTTGAGCTTCCATACATTTATAGCTCTAGTGCATCTGTTGCATGGCAATTCCTACTCACTCACATTGATATCTATTGATGGGCATCTCCATAGCCCGTTGATACGCCTAATTGATGTGAGACTATCTTCCCCTCCTTTTTGTCTTCTCCACAACCACCATTGTATTCCACCTATAGTGCTATATCCATGGCTCACGCTCATGTATTGCGTGAAGATTGATTTTTTTTTGAAAAAGTTAGAGTATGAAATAATTGCTTGGCTTGTCATCGGGGTTGTGCATGATTTAAATACTTTGTGTGGTGAAGATAGAGCATAGCCAGACTATATGATTTTGTAGGGATAACTTTCTTTGGCCGTGTTATTTTGAGAAGACATAATTGCTTTGTTAGTATGCTTGAAGTATTATTATTTTTATGTCAATATAAACTTTTGTCTTGAATCTTTCGAATCTGAATATTCATATCACAATTAAGAAGATTTGCATTGAAATTATGCCAAGTAGCACTCCGCATCAAAGATTCTCCTTTTATCATTTACCTACTCGAGGACGAGCATGAATTAAGCTTGGGGATGCCTGATACGTCTCCAACGTATCTATAATTTTTGATTGCTCCATGCTATATTATCTACTGCTTTGGACTATATTGGGCTTTATTTTCCACTTTTATATTATTTTTTGGACTAACCTATTAACCGGAGGCCCAGCCCAGAATTGCTGTTTTTGCCTATTTCAGTGTTTCGGAGAAACATAATATCAAACGGAGTCCAAACGGAATAAAACCTTCGGGAACGTGATTTTCTCACCGAACGTGATCCAGGAGACTTGAACCCTACTCCAAGGAGTCAAAGAGGAGGTCACGAGGGTGGGGAGCGCCCCCCAGGGCACGCCCCCCTGCCTCGTGGTCCCCTCGGTGCTCCACCGACGTACTCCTTCCTCCTATATATACATAAGTACCCCCAAATGATCAGACCAGGAGCCAAAAACCTAATTCCACCGCCGCCAACTTTCTGTATCCACGAGATCCCATCTTGGGGCCTGTTCCGGAGCTTCGCCGGAAGAGGGCCTTCATCACGGAGGGCTTCTACATCATCATAGCCTCTCCGATGAAGTGTGAGTAGTTTACCTCAGACCTTCGGGTCCATAGTTAGTAGCTAGATGGCTTCTCCTCTCTTTTTGGATCTCAATATAAAGTTCTCCCCCTCTCTTGTGGAGATCTATTCGATGTAATCTTCTTTTTGCGGTGTGTTTGTTGAGACCGATGAATTGTGGGTTTATGATCAAGTCTATCTATGAATAATATTTGAATATTCTCTGAATTCTTTTATGTATGATTGGTTATCTTTGCAAGTCTCTTCGAATTATCCGTTTGGTTTGGCCAACTAGATTGGTAGTTCTTGCCATGGGAGAAGTGCTTAGCTTTGGGTTCGATCTTGCGGTGTCCTTACCCAGTGACAGAAGGGGCAGCAAGGCACATATTGCATCGTTGCCATCGAGGATAACAAGATGGGGTTTATTTCATATTGCATGAATTTATCTCTCTACATCATGTCATCTTGCTTAAAGCGTTACTCTGTTTTTAACTTAATACTCTAGATCCATGCTGGATAGGGTCGATGAGTGGAGTAATAGTAGTAGATGCAGAATCGTTTCGGTCTACTTGTCACGGACGTGATGCCTATATACATGATCATGCCTAGATATTCTCATAACTATGCTCAATTCTGTCAATTGCTCAACAGTAATTTGTTCACCCACCGTAGAATACTTATGCTCTTGAGAGAAGCCACTAGTGAAACCTATGGCCCCCGGGTCTATTCTCATCATATCAATCTCCATCACTTTAAATCTTGCTTTTACTTTTTACTTTGCATCTTTATACCAAAAATACCAAAAATATTATATCTATCAGATCTCACTCTTGTAAGTGACCTTGAAGGGATTGACAACCCCTAATCGCGTTGGTTGCGAGTAGTTATCGTTTTGTGCAGGTACGAGGGACTTGAGCGTGGCCTCCTACTGGATTGATACCTTGGTTCTAAAAAACTGAGGGAAATACTTACGCTACTCTGCTGCATCATCCCTTCCTCTTCGGGGAAAACCAACGCAAGCTCAAGACGTAGCACTGTGGAAAAGGCTATTTTGCCTCGTCCATCGCATACAGAGGAGATCACTTTATCAAGTGGGCGGAGCCGAAATATGGCGCATCGCCGATACCGGATACCTGTCTGGTACCCCGAAGAAGTCGTTCGAAGATTGGCCTTCAGAATGGT
The DNA here is from genome assembly GCF_003073215.2 of Triticum urartu. Taxonomy (NCBI): domain Eukaryota; kingdom Viridiplantae; phylum Streptophyta; class Magnoliopsida; order Poales; family Poaceae; genus Triticum; species Triticum urartu. Next base: position 673,743,811 of record NC_053023.1, read on the forward strand.
TTTATATGGAGGACGTTCCCCTTCCGGACCCTGTTCGGCGGGGTCTTCCTGAGTTCAACAATGCTCCTATGAAGAAGCGCCGAAGTTGGCGCCCACGGAGCCCCCAGGCAGAAGACAACGGAGAAGTCCTCTATCTGATGAACCGGATCAAAGCACTGGCTCAATCAGGATTGACAATAATCGAAGTTATGTCAATTTGCATAACGCAGGGAGTGCAACCACTTCAATATCGTGGGCACCCCTTATGGTGTTATAACGAGGCGGATGACGCCACCCGCTGCGGGCGTAAGGGCCCGGACAATGCTGCCACTCTAGCGAAATTTCTGTCCGAACTGTTCAAGGGTGAGGAAGAGGAGTTCACCCACATCAAGCCACGGGATGGATTCTCCATGTACAATCCTCCAAGCTGGGTAAGTTATATCTCCCTGCTCCCATTTTTCCCGCCTTCTTTGTCGTAAGTATTCACCTTGCCACTTTGCGGCAGGAACTGCGAAAAGCCATAAAGGAGATCAGTAGCCCTTCTCCACAACCAGAGGACCCTGACCGGGCCCTCGACTCCGGACTTGAGGAAGATTTTGTTATATCCATGGAGTTGATAGACCGGCAGTTCTATCAGTTAAGCTGCGACGATGCCATGGTGGCCATTACGGCCGACTATCCCGGACTGCTCCCTGCATCGCAAGTAAGAAAAACCAAAAATCCCAACTCCAAAACTAGGATCCCCTTTTAGGCACTTCACCCACCATATACACATGGTATCTTTTACAGGGAAGGCATTCGGGACGCCCTGCCGAACCCGCAGTAGCTCGCCAACAAGAGGCACCGAGGCCGGTAGGCCAAAAAGGAAGGCGGTCAGGACGGAGACGCCGGCGCAAAGGTATAAGAAAAACCCTGCCCCGTGGTTGTCGTCTTTCTCGAAATGTAATGACGCCCGCTGAGGGAGTCCTGGATTAGGGGGTGTCCGGGTAGCCGGACTATACCTTCAGCCGGACTCCAGGACTATGAAGATACAAGATTGAAGACTTCGCCCCATGTCCGGATGGGACTTTCCTTGGCGTAGAAGGCAAGCTTGGCGACGCGGATATTCAAGATCTCCTACCATTGTAACCGACTTTGTGTAACCCTAACCCTCTCCGGTGTCTATATAAACCGGAGGGGTTTAGTCCGTAGGACAACTTCATCATACAACAATCATACCATAGGCTAGCTTCTAGGGTTTAGCCTCCTTGATCTCGTGGTAGATCTACTCTTGTACTACCCATATCATCAATATTAATCAAGCAGGACGTAGGGTTTTACCTCCATCAAGAGGGCCCGAACCTGGGTAAAACATTGTGTCCCTTGTCTCCTGTTACCATCCCGCCTAGACGCACAGTTCGGGACCCCCTACCCGAGATCCGCCGGTTTTGACACCGACATTGGTGCTTTCATTGAGAGTTCCTCTGTGTCGTCGCAATCAGGAAGGATGCCTCTTCCCGTCTTTAAAGACGGCGCCGTTACTAAGGCAGCCTTGGCTGTCGGCCAAACTCTCCGGCTAGGCGGTTTTCTCATGAGCAACCTTCATGTCAGCTCGGAACTCGTCGAGCAGTTAGATCCGATGGAGCTCTCTTCCGTAAACGAGCTCTTGGATCGCATCGCCGCCTTGGGGGTCACTACGGATTATGACCAGGTTGGGCTTAAACCCGATCTAAGAGAAATTAATTCTCCCCTAGTCACCCATCACGTTGCCGTAGTAGAGGCACAGTGCGGCGACTCTTCATCTATCTTAAGGACTAGCTACGTCCGGATTCCAGATCCCTCCAAGCCGGATACCCGTGGAGGGGAGGATGTAACTCAAGACCTGAACTTAGAATCAGGCAACGGGCTAGATTCACTAGACAACATCCAAGAATCCAAACCTCAGAGTTCGGAAACTCCTTGGCCTCTGAGTCTTAGATTGGGTGAAGTTACGGATTTAATTCCACCACCCGCCCGAACATAAGCGATCTATCCCAAATCAGGAAAAAGCCCGAAGAAACAGTACATCATTACTGGGCAAGGTTCCTCTTGGTTATGAACAGGATAAAGGACTGCCGCGAGGAAAACGCAATCTCAATCTTCTGCAATAATTGCACGGACAAGGGAATCCTCAACACCACAGGTCGACGTGATCTCACACGCTTCGCTGACTCGGCGTCCATAGTACAAAAGTACTATGCGATGGAAAGCGCCCGGAAAACTGAAACTAAATTTTGGGACAATCCGGCCCTGAATAGAAACCTCGTCCGAAATAAAAGGGTGCATCATCATCAGACACCCGGGTTAAAAACCAAAAAACCAAAACCCTCTACAGGGCATGGAACCGTACTGGAGGGATGGCTTAATGGACCCTGTAAAATTCATAGTACAGAGGACGCCACACCAACTCATAGCCTTAGAGCATGCTGGATACTCCGGCAGGTGGCCAAAAGGGGCGAAGATCTCCTAATTCCGGAGGCCGCAAAAAGCCACCTCAGGGACTCCAGTACAGTCTTAACAGTCTTCGAGACTTTCGCATCAAATAAAATGCGAAAAAGAACACTCCGCAGCTTCGCCGAAGTCTATCAAGTAGCAACAATAAACCCATGGAGTGACACGGCTATTACCTTTAATGCCAGCGACGAACCTAAATTCCGAACAGCTCGAGCACCAGCCGCATTGGTACTCAGTCCTATAGTGGACGGCTTTCGCCTCACCAAGGTACTCATGGATGGAGGCAGCGGATTGAACCTCATTTATGAGGAAACCCTTCAAAAAATGGAAATAGACTGGAACCGTATTGAGCAAAGTAGCACAACCTTCAGAGGAATAATCCCCAGTCAGGAAGCACGCTGTACAGGAAAAATCACACTAGATGTGGTGTTCGGCACGCTGGATAATTATAGGTCCGAAGAGGTCACATTCCAAGTGGCCCCGTTCAGCAGCGGATACCACGCTCTGCTGGGGCGGGAAGCGTTTACAATCTTCCAAGCAATACCCCATTACGGGTACATGAAGCTCAAGATGCCCGGGCCGAATGGAATCATCACTCTCGCTAGTGATCCGGACATAGCACTCCGCGCCGAAAACAAGATAGCCGCACTGGCCATTGAGGCACTGTCCGAAGCCCTAGCGGCTGAGGAACTGACTACCCTGCACTCCACGGTAAACAGGGACGATGTGATACTCGACAAAAGATCCAAGTCCACCTCCTTTAAACCAGCGGATGAAATAGTCAAATTCCAGGTCCATCCAACGGCCCCAATAAAACAGCTTCCATCGGGGCACAATTAAACCCCGATGTAGACGCCGCACTGCGAGAATTCCTACAGGAGAACTGGGACATTTTTCATGGCACCCTTCGGACATGCCAGGAATCCCACGCAGGCTGGCCGAACACAGCTTAAATATCCTAAAAGGATTCAAACCTGTCAAACAAGCCCTTCGGCGTTTCTCTGAACCCAAGAGACATGCAATGGGAGAGGAGCTAGCCAAACTATTGGAGGCCGGATTCATCAGAGATATAAAACATCCGGACTGGCTAGCAAATTTGGTGATGGTACCAAAGAAGGACAAATCCTGGCGCCTGTGCGTTGACTTCAAAGACCTCAACAAGGCCTGCCCAAAGGATCCCTTCCCCCTCCCCCGCATCGATCAAATTATCGACGCCACTGCAGGACACGATTCGTTGTGCTTCCTCGACGCATACTCCGGTTACCATCAAATCAAGATGGCCGAGTCAGACCAAGCCGCAACGGCATTCATCACCCCATACGGCCCATTCTGCTTGAACACAATGCCTTTCGGGCTCAAAAACGCCGACGCAACATATCAGCGCATGATGCAGACATGTCTGGCAAACCAGATCGGCAAAACAGTAGAGGCATACGTGGATGATGTGGTCGTAAAAACAAGACATGTCGAATCTCTAGTAGACAACTTGAGGCTTATATTTGACAACCTCCGAGCATATGACATCAAGCTAAATCCGGAAAAATGCGTTTTCGGCGTTCCAGCCGGAAAGCTCTTGGGCTTCATTGTATCCGGTAGGGGAATCGAAGCAAATCCAGCCAAGATCCGAGCTTTGTCACAATTGGATATCCCAAAGGACCTCAAACAAATACAAAAATTAACCGGATGCATGGCAGCTCTAAGCCGCTTTATCTCCCGGTTGGGAGAAAAGGCGCTACCCCTCTATCGCCTCCTTCGGTGCACCGAACACTTCGAGTGGACGGACGCCGCCACGGCCGGACTCGAGGAAATAAAAGCCATATTGGCAACAAACCCCGTCCTGGCCGTGCCAAACATCGGCGAACCAATGCTATTGTACATTGCAGCAACCCATCAAGTTGTCAGCGCAGTACTCGTCGTCGAGAGGGAAACGGACGGACACAAATTCCCCCTTCAAAAGCCGGTTTACTATGTGTCCACTGTCCTCACCCCATGCAAATCACGGTACCCACATTATCAAAAGATTGCATATGCGGTATTCATGGCATCCCGGAAGCTACGACACTACTTTCAAGAGTGTTCAATCACAGTAGCATCGGAAGTACCACTCAATGATATTATAAACAACCGTGACGCAACGGGCCGGATTGCAAAATGGACCATCGAGCTCCTCCCGTTCGACATAACTTATAGGCCACGGCGAGCTATCAAGTCGCAAGTTTTGGCCGACTTCGTCGCAGAATGGATGGAGGCCGAACTCCCTAAAGAGTACGGCACATATTCAAACTGGATCATGCACTTCGACGGTTCCAAAATGTTGGCCGGACTAGGGGCCGGCGTCGTTTTGACGTCCCCCACAGGAGACACAGTTCAATATGTACTCCAGATTATGTACACGGACTCCAACAATGCAGCCGAATATGAGGCCCTTTTACATGGTCTCTGGATGGCAGTATCCATGGGCATTCAACGCCTAGAGGTGCACGGGGATTCGAACCTCGCGATATCCCAAATAAATGGAGACTTCGATGCCAAGGATCCAAAAATGGCAGCTTACCGCAATGCCGTCCTCAAAATGTCAGCTCGGTTTGAAGGGCTCGAATTTCACCATATAGCCCGAGAAAACAATCAGGCGGCAGACGTCCTGGCACGCATCGGCGCAAAACGCGATGCGGTCCCCCCCCAACATCTTCCTGGAAAGGCTGTTCAAGCCATCCGTAGTATGGGAAGGGGAACATGGCAATATTAGTCCGGACTCAACCGCACTGTCCGACGCCGAACAACCTGACATAATCGGAGGCTCTGCCAATGAAATACCAACCTCAGCCCACGTACTAATGGCCGTTATCGCCCCATGGACAGAACCATTCCTAGCCTACCTTACTAGGCAGGAACTCCCAGAGGACCAAAATGAGGCACGCTATATAGTGCGGCGATCTAAAGCCTATAAAGTCCATGAGGGAGAACTTTACAAGAAAAGCACTACCGGAGTCCTTCAAAGGTGCATCTCCGAAGAGGAAGGGCGGAACCTGCTGGCTGAAATTCATGCCGGACTCGGTGGCCATCACGCCGCAGCCCGGTCCCTTGTAAGCAAGGCTTTCCGTACAGGCTTTTATTGGCCGACGGCCCGGGCGGACGCTCAGGACTTGGTCCATAAATGTGTCGGTTGCCAGCTTTTTGCAAACCAAAGCCATATGCCACCCACCGCCCTCCAAACTATCCCCATCACTTGGCCTTTCGCGGTCTGGGGGCTTGACATGGTGGGACCCCTTAAAGGCGGAACCCATAAGAAAAAATACTTACTGGTCATGGTGGATAAGTTCACCAAATGGATAGAAGCCAAGCCTGTTAAGACGGCCGAATCCGGACCTGTGATAGACTTTATATCCGGGGTCGTACACCGTTATGGCGTCCCCCACAGCATCATCACCGATAACGGCACGAACTTTACGGCTGATGAGGTAAAACTCTGGTGCAAAAACATGGGCATCAAGCTCGATTATGCTTTCGTCTATCACCCACAAACTAACGGTCAGGTTGAATGTGCAAATGGTCTCATCATGAGCGGCATCAAACCCAGATTAGTGCGGTCCCTCAAGGAATCTAACACGCACTGGGTAGAGGAGCTCAACTCCGTACTCTGGGGGCTGCGGACCATGCCGAACCGCACCACCGGATACACACCATTTTTTATGGTGTACGGCGCAGAGGCAGTCTTGCCCTGCGACATAATTCATGACTCACCTCGAGTGCGCATGTACGAAGAAAGGGAGGCCGAGCTCGATCGGCAGGACAGTTTGGACGCCTTAGAGGAGGAGCGCGACGTGGAAAAAGCCCGTTCCGCATTCTATCAACAGCAGGCTCGAAGATATCAAAGCAGAGAAGTCCGGACCAAAAGCTACAATGTTGGCGAATTAGTTCTACGCCTGCCGGACAAGAAAAAGGACAAGCTGAAGCCCAAGTGGGAAGGTCCCTTTATAATTGACCAAGTCCTGACTGGTGGAGCATACCGCCTGCGAGATGTGTCGGATAACTGACTCGAGCCGAACCCATGGAACGTAGCCCGTCTCCGAAGATTCTATGCCTAGCGCCGGACTCTGTGTTTGTCTCCTTCCTCTGTCCATTTTTTACATTTTCTGTCTTACATTTCTCTCCTTCCCCTCTTCTCTTTTATAGCCCTTAAAGGCTCCTCAAGTGAAGTGCTACTCGCGCTCATTAAACCTGGGGGCTTCTTTAACAGAATCTTATTTATACGGGCTTCACGCCCACCACATGTGTCAAACTTCCGCATGTACCTTTTCTTCACCATTATATGCATCGATATGACTTAAGTTTTGGCCAAGCTGGGTTGCCTGGCTCCTGTGCTTACCCCTATGTTCCCGATTGTTCGCCTAGGTGGTAAAGGGAGCACCTCTGTGATTGTTACTGCCGGATCAGCCGGATGTGTACCTCAGACTGGGTGAAGCCGAAAGCTAGCGTTCTTAAGGGAATATTCGGTCGGTGAACTAAAAGATGACCTTTTTTACTTATTTATATATATTCCCCCAGATGATTTTCCTACGTTTGCAGTCCGGACATGCACTTTAGGGCATGCCTCCCAGAGAAAGGAACCCCTAACGGAACTATTCTCTCTGGAAGATGTTTCTTACTAACCATGTAATATAACATAACTAGTTGGGCACTTGTCTGATAAAGCACTAATGACCCCTACGCCTGGTCTCCATTCATACCCAGGTTCTTACATAACCGGTAGGGTATTCGGACACACTCCGGACCGTTAGGTCCTAAGGTGGAAGCGAAAAGGTCGGCAACGACAAACAATCTACAATACGGCTAGAAGGCATTACACATGTCAATTAAAAATTACATAGTCACTCTGACTGATTGTATTCCTCTTCAATACCATCTAACAGGCTGTCTAACTTACAGTCCTGCTGGGAATACTTTGCGGCCAATTCTACTTGACCATAAACTAAGCTAACAGGGATCTCCTTCACGTCTGGCCCCACAGGTCCGACCTCGGCCATGTGGTTCGGGTCAGACTTCGTGTACCGCGTCTTCACCATGGCCCAGGCCTCCCTAGCGCCTTGTCGGCAGGCCGATATCTTCCACAAACGGAAGCGCCGCCGAGCTCCCTTAAGCTTCTCCGAAAGCTCTCCAAGACCCTCGGGCATGGAGTGGGAAGGCTATAAGGCTTGGGCAACGCCTCGCATCGCCTGCCGAACTCGCTCGTGCAGTTGCGAGAGCTCGGGAAGAAGGTCACCCGTAGAACCGGGCATCTCCTCTGCAGGACGACCCGTTAGCATACCTATAGACATTACTCTGTTAGTCGACTTCCTCGCCAAACTCTTTTTTTTTTCAAAGATTCGCTTAAGCACTTACTAAATATGCCGCGTCGAAGCCGCTGATTCTCCTTAGTGGAGTCCGACAGCTGGCCACGAACATCTTTAAGTTCAACGTCCAGCTTGGTGTTGGCATCCTGAAGATCATTCTTCTCCCGCCTCACCCTTGTCAGCATACTCTCACCGGCCTTTAGCCGGCGTAAGAGTTGTTGCCTCTCCGGATCCAGTCCGGCGCCATCTGCAATATGATTTGGCAGATTCATACCCACGCCGCACTTCGCAAGATATTAATCTTTCGAAGTGTATCTTACCAGAGGGGGTCTCTTTAGGCTCCCCTGCCGCGGCTAGTGCGGCCTCCAGTTGGGCTTTGCACTCTTTCAGCTCCTGGGACAGTACGGTATTCTTCTCTGTAAGAACCTGCATAACAAATGATCCTTAAACCAGTTACTCTTACTGTTTCAAGTCTCGGGGGCTACTGGTATATACATATATATTTACCAAAATTTTCTTACCCGTATGTCTTTTACATATTGCTCCGTGGCTCTGGTTAAACCATTTTGAGCGGCACGGAGGTACGCATCTCCAGAATTGAAGGCATCTAATGCCTCCCGGGAGAAACAAGCATCGTGAAGAACTGTCCGGCGACGCCTGTGGTTCATGGCACTCTCCACCTCGGAATTGGTGGCAGACAGCCTGTCCGCATCCTCAGTCGGAGGAGCGTCCGGTGCGCGCCTCGTGTTCGCTCCCGCTTCCGGGCCAGGCGTTGGAGCCTGGCTGGTGGAGGAGCGGTTGGCAACCTCTCCGGATGTAGTCCGGCGAGGTCTCTTCGTCCTGAAGATAGCACGAACGTTAATATGCCCTGAAGAAATAACACCAGGGAAAAATTGGATGTGCTATACCTTTGCACCGGCGTCCCAGTCCGGACTACATTCCTTTTTGCCCCACGGGGCCCCGCGGCCCCTTGTTGGCTAGCCGCCGCAGGTTCGGCCTCCCGCCTTGGAAACCTCCCCTGCAAAACACGGTCGTTGTCAGGAAAACTGAAATGCGTGAGAATGGATTCCTTCTCAAAGGGATGAGACTCCGCTCTCTGTTACCTGGGAGGCCGGGATTTGTTGGGGAACGTTGCAGAAAACAAAATTTTCCTACGGTTTCACCAAGATCCATCTATGAGTTCATCTAGAAACGAGTGATCGGATGCATCTACATACCTTTGTAGATCGCAAGCGGAAGCGTTCAAAGAACGTGGATGAGGTAGTCGAACACGACGTGATCCAAATCACCGAAGATCCTAGCACCGAACGGACGGCACCTCCACGTTCAACACACGTACGGTCAGCGTAACATCTCCTTCTTCTTGATCCAGCAAGAGGGAAGGAGAGGTTGAGGAAGATGGCTCCAGCAACAGCACGACGGCGTGGTGGTGATGGAGTTGCAGTGCTCTGTCAGGGCTTCGCCAAGCACTATGGAGGAGGAGGAGGTGTTGGAGAGGGAGAAGGAGGCAACCAAAGGCGTGGATGAAAAGCCCTCCTTCCCCCACTATATATAGGAGGGCCAAAGGGGGGGGGCGCCGGCCCTAGGAGATCCAATCTCCTAGGGGGGCGGCGGCCAAGGGAGGTTTCCCTCCCCCCCAAGGCACCTAGGGGGTGCCTTCCACTTGTGGGACTCTTCCCCTTTGGAAACCCTAGGCGCATGGGCCTCTTGGGGCTGGTGCCCTTGGCCCATGTAGGCCAAGGCGCACCCCCTACAGCCCATGTGGCCCCCCGGGGCAGGTGGACCCACCCGGTGGACCCCCGGGACCCTTCCGGTGGTCCCGGTACAATACCGGTGACCCCGAAACTTGTCCCGATGGCCGAAACAGCACTTCCTATATATAATTCTTTACCTCCGGACCATTCCGGAACTCCTCGTGACGTCCGGGATCTCATCCGGGACTCCGAACAACATTCGGGTTACTGCATATACATATCCCTACAACCCTAGCGTCACCGAACCTTAAGTGTGTAGACCCTACAGGTTCGGGAGACATGTAGACATGACCGAGACGACTCTCCGGTCAATAACCAACAGCGGGATCTGGATACCCATGTTGGCTCCCACATGCTCCTCGATGATATCATCGGATGAACCACGATGTCGAGGATTCAAGCAACCCCGTATACAATTCCCTTCGTCAATCGGTATGTTACTTGCCCGAGATCCGATCGTCGGTATCCCAATACCTCGTTCAATCTCATTACCGGCAAGTCACTTTACTCGTACCGTAATGCATGATCCCGTGACGAGACACTTGGTCACTTTGAGCTCATTGTGATGATGCATTACCGAGTGGGCCCAGTGATACCTCTCCGTCATACAGAGTGACAAATCCCAGTCTTGATCCGTGTCAACCCAACAGACACTTTCGGAGATACCCGTAGTATACCTTTATAGTCACCCAGTTACGTTGTGACGTTTGGCACACCCAAAGCACTCCTACGGTATCCGGGAGTTACACGATCTCATGGTCTAAGGAAAAGATACTTGACATTGGAAAACTCTAGCAAACGAACTATACGATCTTATGCTATGTTTAGGATTGGGTCTTGTCCATCACATTATTCTTCTAATGATGTGATCTCGTTATCAATGACATCCAATGTCCATAGTCAGGAAACCATGACTATCTGTTGATCAACGAGCTAGTCAACTAGAGGCTTACTAGGGACATGTTGGTGTCTATTATTCACACATGTATTACGTTTCCGGATAACACAATTATAGCATGAATAAAGACAATTATCATGAACAAGGAAATATAATAATAATGCTTTTATTATTGCCTCTAGGGCATGTTTCCAACAGGATTAACCCTGGGTAATCAGCTGTAATGGCCACCAAGGTATTGTCCTTGCTTAACTGATGAAACACCCCGTCAATCAACTCCACCGATATATCCGGATCCTCTTCGGAGTCCGGATCGAGGGACCGTTCTGGATCCTCGGGTTGTGGGGGACGGTTGTTTATATCCTTTACTTCCTAACGCAGTTCCTGCATTGAAATCGTTGGACTACATATTTAATCATGGGAATATAAAGCGGATGGGCAGGCACAACTGTTCACTTACCCAACTCGGGGGGTTGTACATACTAAATCCGCCCTGCGGGTTGACGCGGAGGAATTCCTCCTCTTCTCCCTTGTACAAAGAGGATAAGATCTTTACTAGAGCGACAGCTGAGGCTGGCCCCTTACGACCGTAACGGGTGGCGTCATCCTCCCCGTTAAAATCCCACATGGGGTGGCCTCTATATTGAAGCGGCTGCACCCCCCGCATAATGCATGCGGCCATGACTCCAATCATGGTTAGTCCGGAATGAGCCAATAGTCTTATCCGGCCCATCAGGTGAAGGACGTCCCTGTCGCTTTCTCTCTGAGAGCTCCGCGGACGCCAGCTTAGGCGTTTCTTTAAGGGAGCACTGTTGAATTCGGGGAGACCGACCCGGATAGGGTCCGGTAGCGGGACATCATCTATATAAAACCATTCCGAAGGCCAGTCCTCGGACGCCTTCTTTGGGGTTCCGGATAGATATCCGGTCCCGGCGATACGCCACACTTCGGCTCCGCCCACTTGATATACAGACCCCTCTTGAGAGCGGGGCACCAGACAGAATAATCTCTTCCATAGCGCGAAATGAGCCTCAACACCCAAGAATAGCTCGCAAAGAGCGACGAAGCCCGCAATATGCAATATAGAGGCGGGCGTGAGATCGTGCAGCTGGTGGCCGTAGAACTCCAGGAGCCCACGGAGAAATGGATGGATTGGAAATCCAAGTCCTCTTACTAGATAAGGGACGAGGCACAGCCGCTCTCCTTTGGAGGGACAGGGGGTGCTCTCCGCTTGCTCTCCGCCATTATAGGTGGCGAGTCCGGCTCGGACCGGGACCATATAGGCCTGAGGGAGAAATCCCTTGGCCTGAAGCGACACTAGCTCGTTGTGCGGGATGGAGCACCTCTCCCAGTCTCCAGGTTTAGGACTGGAAGGGCGAGAGGAGGAGCTACGACGGTTGGCCATGTTGGAATGAACCTTTGCTGGAGGCGCTCTGATGATTACTCGCGGAGAGGAGAAGGTGTGGTTTGGATCTGAATCCCCATCCCATTAAATAGGTGGCTTGTTTATGCAGCCGGGGGTGTGAATGTAAAAACACCCCGACTTTTCACATTCGTTTGACACGTGGAAGACGGCCATTATTGGGCGTGGAAGCCAAGGTGCGCTACATTACGAAAATCGGACATTATTCAGCAGGTACACGGAATTTGGAGGAGAACCCGCCTTGCAATGCCAAAGACAATCTGCGCGCCGGACTCATCGTCATTGAAGCCTGGTTTGGGGGCTACTGAGGGAGTCCTGGATTAGGGGGTGTCCGGGTAGCCGGACTATACCTTCAGCCGGACTCTAGGACTATGAAGATACAAGATTGAAGACTTCGCCCCGTGCCCGGATGGAACTTTCCTTGGCGTGGAAGGCAAGCTTGGCGACGCGGATATTCAAGATCTCCTACCATTGTAACCGACTTTGTGTAACCCTAACCCTCTCCGGTGTCTATATAAACCGGAGGGGTTTAGTCCGTAGGACAACTTCATCATACAACAATCATACCATAGGCTAGCTTCTAGGGTTTAGCCTCCTTGATCTCGTGGTAGATCTACTCTTGTACTACCCATATCATCAATATTAATCAAGCAGGACGTAGGGTTTTACCTCCATCAAGAGGGCCCGAACCTGGGTAAAACATTGTGTCCCTTGTCTCCTGTTACCATCCGGCCTAGACGCACAGTTCGGGACCCCCTACCCGAGATCCGCCGGTTTTGACACCGACACCCGCGTTTCTTTAACAGAAAAAACACTCGCCGGAATATGTCCGGCAATGTTGCCGATCACGCTTCTACCAGTCGGGCGCCAGGACCGGACATGGAGGCAGAAGCCGATATGGGGCAGGCGCCGGATAATCCCCCTACAGAGGATGCGGATAGATTATCCGCTACAAACTTAGAAGTGGAAAGCGCCATGAATCATAGGCGCCGCCGGGCCGTACTCCGTGACGCTTGTTTCTCACCAGAGGCATTTGACGCCTTCAATTCTGGAGAGGTGTACCTCCGTGCTGCTCAAGCTGGTCTAGCCAGAGCCACGGGTCAGTATGTAAAGGATGTACGGGTGAATAAATCTGACGATTTATATGTATCAGTAGCCCTTGAGACTTGAAACAGTTAGCAGAACTGATTTAAAGATAATCTTTATTGTGCAGGTTCTTACAGAGAAGAATACTAGGCTGTCACAGGAGCTAGAGGAATGCAAGACCCAACTATGGGCTGCTGTGGCCACCTTGCAGGAACCGAAAAAGTCACCTGCTGGTAACATTTACTTTAAAGAATGATGGTTACCATATAACGTGCGGCATGGCTGCCGATCTAACAACAGATGTTGCAGATGAATCCGGAGAGTATCTGGAGGACCAACATGCTATGCGACAGCTAGAGGCTGGCAAACGCGTGCTGACTGAGGTTAGGCGGGAGAAAAACAATCTCCAAGACGCCAATATTAAGCTGAACGTGGAACTAAAAGAAGTTCGGGGCCAGCTTGCAGACTTCGAGAAGGAGAATAAGTGGCTTTGACGCGGCATTTTTAGTAAGTGCTTGAACGAATCCTTTTAAAGGAGTTCGGCGAAGAAGCCGACTAACAACGTTATGTCTGTAGGTATGCTGACGGGTCGTCCCGCGGAGGAAATGCCCGGGTCTGCGGGTGATCTTCTGTCCGAGCTGTCACATCTGCACAAACAAGTTCGGCAGGTGATGCAGGGTGTTGCCCAGGCCTTGTGGCCGTCTGTCTCCCTGCTAGAGGGCGTTGCCGAGCTTGCGGAGAAGCTCAAGGGAGCACGGCGGCGCTTCCGTTTATGGAAGATATCAGCCTGCCGACAGGGTGCTAGAGAAGCCTGGGCCATGGTGAAGACGCGGTATACCAAGGCAGACCCAAATCACATGGCTGAGGTCGGACCTGTGGGGCCCGACGGGAAAGAGATCCCCATTAGCTTAGTTTATGGGCAAGTAGAGTTAGCCGCAAAGTATTCTCAACAGGATTGTAAGCTAGATCGCCTGTTGGATGGTATAGAAGAGGAATTTAGTCAGTCTGCATGACTATGTAATTAAAGTGACATGTATAATGCCTTCTAGCCGGATTGTAGATCATTTGTCGTTGCGGACCTTTTCGCTCCAACCTCCCGGCCCAATAGTCCGGAGTGTATCCGAATACCCGCTCGGTTATATAAGAACTAGGGTATGCGTGGAGACCAGGCGTAGGGGTCATCAGTGCTTTATCATACAAGTGCCCAACTAGTTATGTTATATTACATGGGTAGTAAGAAACATCTTCCAGGGAGAATAGTTCCGTTAAGGGTTCCTTTCCTTGGGTAAGCATGCCCTAAAGTGCATGTCCAGACTGCTGTTACGGCATATCTCTCTCAAGGTAGTTTTGGTGATTGATGACAACATGTTTGCGGACTAATCATGTGCTTTGAATAGTTCACAGATTCACCCCTCGCACGAGACATTCCCTTCCCTTCGGAGTGTCCTTCAAGACGGTGTAGCTCTTTTGTTTCTCTCGCGGTGGACTAGTTGCGTAGAGGGCACCGTACTATCAAGAGGGGGTCCGCTGGGGTTTTGCGTGGGTGGAATCAACACGTACACATCAGCTTCTCACCCTCCGAGCTTATCCATTCCTCTGAAGAGGTCTCTCCACTTTTCCTTATCCTGTTTGGGTCCCAGCGGTAGTACCGCGCAACCCAGCCGTAGTACCGCTGAGGAGACACAAGCGGCAGTACCGCTCCACAGCGGTAGTACCGCCCTTGTCTCCACAGCAGTAGTACCGCTGGGGTGCCTGGCACCACCGCCTTGTCCTCAGCCTCATTGGAGAGATTCTCTCTCTCTCTTTAGTGTCCCAGCGGTAGTACCGCACTACCAGCGGTAGTACGGCCGAAGGGTCACAAGCGGCAGTACCGCTCCATAGCGGTAGTACCGCCCGTGACCCTGCTACCATAGTACCGCTGGGCTGTCTGGCTCCTACCGCCTCGACTCGAGGGGTCTTTTTCTCATGTCAGGTTTTGCGGCACGAGTTGCGGTTGTAGAGGCGGTAGTACCGTTTCAGGAGCGGTAGTACCGCCCCTACCACCGCGGTAGTACCGTGTTGGGTCCTATTCCCTACTAGTCTCCTCTGCGCGGCTGTGCCGCTGGCTGGTGCGGCAGTACCGCTGACCTAGCGGTAGTACCGCCCCCTCTTAGCGGTAGCATCGCCGTGTGCGGGGCTGGTTGGTAGGGGGCAACCGTTGGATTGTTGCCCCCACTATAAAAGGGAGTCCCCTTCTTCTCTTTGACCTACCTCTTCCTCCCCCAAGCTCCATTTATTGCTCAAGCTCCATTAAATGCTCCAAGCTCCATTTTCGCCCGATCTCTCTCTCTAGCCAATCAAACTTGTTGATTTGCTCGGGAGTGGTTGAGAAGGCCCCGATCTACACTTCCACCAAGGGATTTTCGATTCCCCCACTCATCCCTAGCGGATCTTATTACTCTTGGGTGTTTGAGCACCCTAGATGGTTGAGGTCACCACAGAGCCATAGTCCTTTGTGGTGAAGCTTCGTGGTTTTGTTGGGATCCTCTGATTAAGTTGTGGAGATTGCCCCAACCTTGTTTGTAAAGGTTCGGTCGCGGCCTTCAAGGGCACCAATAGTGGAATCACGGCATCTCGCATTGTGTGAGGGCGTGAGGAGAATACGGTGGCCCTAGTGGCTTCTTGGGGAGCATCGTGCCTCCACACCTCTCCAACGGAGACGTACTTCCCTTCAAAGGGAAGGAACTTCGGTAACACATCCTCGTCTTCACTGGATCCACTCTTGGTTATCTCTTACCTTTACTTGTGCAAGCTCTTTAGTGTTACTTCTCTTTCTTGCTTGTTTGCTTGTTGGTATTGCATCATATAGGTTGCTCACCTAGTTGCACATCTAGACAACCTACTTTGATGCAAAGTTTAATTTGATAAAGAAAAGTTAAAAATTGGTAGTTGCCTATTCACCCCCCCCTCTAGTCAACCATATCGATCCTTTCAATTGGTATCAGAGCCTCGTCTCTTTATTAAGGACTTTACCGTCCAAAGAGTATGGTTGATACTGTAGACGGTGTGGAGGAACACTCCAGTGTGAATCTGATCTCGTCCACGGGCGATGGGGGAACCTCGGTCTCTCGTGAGGAATTCAATGTGGCCTTAGAGACATTGAAGACCTCCATGACGACCGAGGTTGAAAGCATGTTTACTAAATTTCTTGAGGGGCTTAAACTTTCCACCGCACCGTTGAAAGTGGGTGATCCCACCAACAAGGTGACGGATGTTATCCCCGACAAGGGGGAAGCTAGTAGTGAAAAGGCTCCATCTTCTAGTGGTAAAAATGGCACCGGCATCTTTGCTCATGTGGAACCACCACTTGTTTATGGTGGACCGGTTCCTTCTACTCATTTGAATCATGCCGGTCCTCCCCCTAAGATTGTGAAAAATGAGGACTTTGATTCTTGGGTTTACCGCTTTAAATGTCATTTAAATCATGTGAACGCTAACCTTTGGAGAATCATTGAAGAAGGTTTTTATCCGCATGATCCAAGCAACTTCACTCCTCGAGAAGCCGCGGATAATCAATTCAATGAGAATGCTCTCTTCATCATTCAAGATGCAATTCCACCCGAAGACCTACCTCATCTTCGTCCCTTCGCCTTGGCCAAAGATGCATGGCATTGTGTTGTCTCTCTCTACCAGGGAAGCGCAAGCATTCGACGCTCTAACTATGAAGTGGTGCAAGATGAGGCCGATGAGTTTGCTATGAAAGAAGATGAAGAACCTCGTGAGCTTTATCGGAGAGTAACCAAACTCGCGGTCTCACTACGAGATCAGGGGAGCAAGGACACGGATGACAATTGGATCAAGCGCAAATTCCTCAAGGCAATGATGCCCTACCACAAGGCCATGTCCTCCGTCATTCGTCAAAGACCGGACTTCCACACTTTGACCTTAAGCGAAGTGTTGGATGAGTTTGTGGCCATGAACATTTTGGACAAGACCGCCGACAATGCGGTGCTCCGTTCTCAATGGGCAAAGAAGCCTAACCTTGCATTGAAGGCCAAGCTCACCGTTGAAGAAAAAGAAGAGGAAGAAGAGGAGAGTAACCCCGAAGATACGAAGTATGCATATCATGAACACATGGCACTTGCCTCAAGGCAATTTTGGAGCAAGAAAAACTCGAGGCCAAACTTTAGCAAAAACAACTCGAGTGGCACAAGGGGCAAGAAACGTGTAAGGACTTGCTACAATTGCGGCAACGTGAGTCATTTTGTTGCAGAATGCCCGTATGAGAAGAGGGAAGACAATGGTGGCAAGCTCATCCGAAAGGACAAGGCCAAGTCGTTCCCCAACAAGAACAACTTCACCAAGAAGACTCCTCCCAAGGCATTGGTTGTACAAGAAGAGTACAATGAGGATGATGACGATGATGAAGATGATGAGTCGGTTGCCATGGCCTCCGTTGCCATTGTGACGACTTCACGGGTGTCTCTCTTCGACTCACCCAATGAGAGCATCACCGCCAAGTGCCTCATGGATAAAGCCACCAACAAGGTAACCCCCAATATCAAAACTACCATCATTAATCATCCTTCTCCGACGGATAGCATTAATGAACTTGATGGAGCTAATGTGGAGGCTAACGAGTTTGAGGCCTTTATGGGCAAACTCAAGGGAAAATCCAAGAAGCACTTTGTTGCTCTCTTAGAACAACTTGGTGAAGCCAATGACGTGATCGAGGCTCACGACGACACCATCACTAAGATGGAAGGGCATAGTCTTGACTATGCCGATGAGATTTCGGATCTTTCCAATGCTCTTGAGGAAGAGCGTGGTCTTCATTTGGCCCTTGAGGAATCACACAACGTTGATCATGCTAAGTTAAAGAAAGATTATGATCATGTCCTCATAGTTTCTCATGTGCTAAACTCCGAGAAGGCCGAACTTGAGGTTGATCTTGCTAGACTCAAAGAGGAGTTTGATCTACTTGACAAGGCTCACAAGGTCTTGAAGGGTGCTCATGCTAGCCTCAAAGAGTCTCATGATCAACTTCAAGTAAAGCTAACCAAGGAAAAAGCCACTTTCCCTCGTATGATGTTAATTGATAATGAAAATGCTACTAACCCGTGTTGTGAGCATGTGCATCTCGCTGAGGAGAATGCTAAGCTAAAGGGGCAACTTGAGAGAGGTCTTGCGACTTGCATACAAGGCAAGAAGAACCTCAACGATCTCTTGATCAACCAAAAGGGAGTTGTGGCCAAGGAAGGGGTTGGGTACGTGCCCGACTCCAAGAACAAAAATGACAAGACCAAACGACCTCCTCCTCTCATGCAAACCTTTGTGAAGGAGGGAGAGAGTGCCTCCGAGGAGAAGAAGAAGAACAATGTCAAGAAGGGCAATGTCACCCCTCCCAACAAAGCCGGCGATTTTAATCCTTCTTATGTGTTATGCCGTACTAGTGATGGGCATGTTTATGCCAAATTTGTTGGTTCTCCTCATGAATACATTGAATGGTCTATTTGGGTTCCAAAAACCCTTGTTACTAACATCAAAGGACCCATTACAAAATGGGTACCTAAAACCAAGCATTGATCTCTTTTAGGTGTTTGCTTCTGGTGGGGGGTCATGGTTGCTCGATAGCGGAGCTAAAAATCATATGACCGGAAGCAAGGACTTGGTGGTGGATGTGCACAAGGTTCCATCTATGCCCACCAATGTCGAGTGGGGTGACGCCTCATCTTCTAAGGTATTGGGACTTGGCAAGGTGGTCATCTCTCATGATCTCACGGTCGAGAAGGTCATGCTTGTTGATCCCTTGCATACAATTTACTTTCCGTTCATCAACTTGCAATCATGGGCTTTGCCACTTTCTTTGATATCGATACCGTGGCCCTCTTGTGGAGCAAGACTCTTAAAGTAGCTTTTGTTGGGCATGTCGAGAACGGTCTATGTGTGATTAACTTTTCAGAGCGACCCACTAAGACCGCGACATGCCTAATGGCTAAAGTTGATGTGGGATGGCTTTGACATCGCTGTTTAGCCCATGTCAATATGAGATCTTTGCAAAGTCTCCTCAAGCGGGACCATGTTCGTGGACTAACGAATGTTAGTTTTGCTAAAGATCGTGCTTGCAGTGCCTGTATCGAAGGAAAGCTACATGAGAAGGCTCACCCTCCCACGACTATCATTTATTCAAAGAGGCCTTTGGAGCTCCTTCACATGGATCTCTTTGGGCCTCCATCCTTCGATAGTCTTGGAGGTAGGAAGTATTGCTTGGTGATTGTGGATGACTACTCAAGGTACACGTGGGTGTATTTCTTCAAGAGGAAGAGCGAGACCCAACAAACCGTCATTGACTTTGCAAATGAAGCACAACTTCAACACAATGCAAAGATCTTGACAATAAGAAGTGACAACGGCACTGAGTTCAAGAACTACACCTTGGATGAATTTCTTAGTGATGAGGGAATCAAGCATCAATATTCCGCACCCTACACCCCTCAACAAAATGGTGTTGTGGAGAGGAAGAACCGGATGTTGATGGATGCGGCAAGGACCATGATGGTGGAGTTCAAGTCTCCGTACAACTTTTCGGCCGAAGCCATCAACACCGCGTGTCATGCATCCAATCGGCTCTACCTCCGCAAGGGCTTGAACAAGACTCCATATGAGATACTCACCGGTAACAAGCCCAATCTCAAGTACTTCCGGGTATTCGGGTGTAAGTGTTTCATTCTCAAGAAAGGTGTTCGGTTGTCTAAATTTGAGGCTAGAGCTTATGAGGGCATATTTGTTGGCTATGCTACAAACTCTCATGCTTACCGTGTCCTCAATAAATCCACGGGACTTATTGAGGAGACGTGTAACATGGAGTTTGATGAGAATAACGGTTCCCAAGTGGAGCAAAGTGGCACTTGTGATGTAGGTGATGAAATTCCTCCCCAAGCCATAAGAAGAATTGGTGTTGGCTTTATCCTACCCATTGAGGAACCCCTTGTGGCCGAAGGAGAAGGACAAAGCTCCACTCAAGTGGAGCCATCACCAACCCAAGGCCCACACGCCTCCGAAGAACAACATGAAGGCCCTCATCCTCAAGAACATGACCAAGGGCAAGATCACGCTCAAGACGGTGTTGACACATCAAGTGATGCCCAAGGTCAAGTTCTCTCCTCCGAACAAGTTCAAGAACAAGAACAAGCCCAAGACGACGCTCAAGATGATCAAGTGACCACTCCTCGTCTCACCCCCGAGGAGGAATTAGAGCGTCGTGCCCCCAAGGTTGCTTCCAAGCTCTCCACCAAGGATCATCTCATGACGAATGTGATTGGAAGCTTAAGAAAGGGGGTAAGAACTCGTAGACAATTAGAAAATTATTGTGAGCATCACGCGTTTGTCTCTTGTGTGGAACCCCACAAGGTCTATGAAGCGCTAGAAGATCCGGATTGGCTCAATGCCATGCATGAAGAACTCAACAACTTCGAGCGCAACAAAGTGTGGAGATTGGTGCCAAGACCGACCGGGAATCACAATGTCATAGGAACCAAGTGGATATTTAAGAACAAGCAAGATGCCCATGGGATTATCATTCGCAACAAGGCTCGTTTGGTAGCACAAGGGTACTCCCAAGTCGAGGGTATCGACTATGATGAAACCTTTGATCCCGTTGCTCGTCTTGAATCCATTCGCATGTTGATTGCATATGCTTCTCATCATAACTTTAAGTTACAACAAATGGATGTGAAGAGTGCTTTTCTTAATGGTCCTATTAATGAGTTGGTTTACGTCAAGCAACTCCCCGGGTTCGAGGATCCCTACTTTCCCGATCATGTGTATCAACTCAATAAAGCACTCTATGGCCTTAAACAAGCCCCACGTGCGTGGTATGACCACCTTACCGAGTTGTTACAAGACCGTGGTTTTGAAGTTGGGCTAATCGACCCCACTCTTTTTACTAAGAAGGTCAAATGGGAGTTGTTTGTGTGCCAATTATACGTTGATGGTATTATCTTTGGTTCTCCTAACAAATCTTTCAATGAGGAATTTGCCGCTCTCATGACCTCAAAGTTCGAGATGTCCTCCATGGGAGAGTTGAAGTTCTTTCTAGGGTTCGAAGTGAAGCAAAGAAGAGAAGGAACCTTCATCAATCAATCCAAATACACTCAAGACATGCTCAAGAGATTCAAGCTAAGTGACGTCAAGCCGGCTTCCACTCCAATGCCCACCAAGTGCCAACTTGACTTAGATCCCAATGGTAAAGTGGTGGATCAAAAGGTATATCATTCCATGATTGGATCCTTGCTTTACCTTTGTGCATCTAGACCGAACATCATGTTGAGTGTGGGAATTTGTGCACGGTTTCAAACCGCACCTAAGGAAAGTCACTATGTGGCGGTCAAACGAATCTTCCGATATTTGGCTCATACCCCAAACTTTGGCTTATGGTACCCAAGAGGATCAAACTTCAAACTTGTAGGGTACTCGGATTCTGATTGGGCGGGAGACAAAGTGGATAGGAAGTCCACTTCCGGAGGGTGCCAATTCCTTGGTTGCTCTTTGGTAAGTTGGTCTTCCAAAAAGCAAAGTTGTGTGTCTCTCTCGTCCACTGAGGCGGAGTATGTTGCCGCCGGTAGTTGTTGTGCACAACTCCTATGGATGAGGCAAACTTTAAAGGATTACGGTGTCACTTGTGAAAAAGTGCCTCTTTGGTGTGACAATGAAAGTGCCATCAAGATCTCTCTCAACCTGGTGCAACACTTCAAGATGAAGCATATTGAGATTCGGTATCACTTCATCCGGGATCACATTAGGCGAGGAGAGATCGAGCTCAACTATGTCAACACTCATGACAACCTTGCAGATATTTTCACGAAGTCCTTGGATGAAGCAAGATTTCGCGAGTTAAGGCATGAGCTAAATATCATTGATTCGAGCAATGTGGCTTGAACCCTTGCACACCCCACCACGCTCAATTTGTTGTCTAGTTTAGGTGTAGGCATGGACATAGGGGGAGTGTTGTTCTCTCAATGAACTCTCCCTCCCCCCATTATGCATAAATTGATCAGGTCTTTCACTTTAGCCATTGTTGATGGTACTTGTGTTTCAAAGACGAGTTTTGGTCATGGGCCCAAGGTTAAAATCTTCACGGAGCCATACCTCTTGACTCAAACATAGGTGGCCTCGGCCACCGCCCTCTTTTGAAGAGGTGTGTCTTGGTCGTTTGCTTGTGTGCTCTCTTTTCTTGCCGTTTGTGTCTTTCCTTCGAGCAAAAGCCTTGTTTGTTTGGTTGCCGTGGCGTGCTGGGCGGTACTACCACTGGTGGTGCGCGGTACTACCGCTCATAAGCGGTACTACCGCCCCCCAGCACGGTACTACTGCTGAGGGACGGGACCAGGGGGTTATATCGGGGCAGGGGGACGTTTCTTCTCCCCCATACCCATTCGCCCCCCCTCTTTCTTCTTCCTCTCTCCAACCTCCACTCGCCGCGGGAGGGCTCCGGCGGATCTCCGTCACCGGGGCGTCCCTCTCCATTTCCTTTGGTGGAGTCGATCCCCACCCCGTTCTCTTGCCATGGATGCCGGTATTGCCCCCGTTCCTTCTTTCCTTTTGTCTCGTTTTCAGATCTTGTTTCTTAGGGGCAATGGTGGTTGCATCTCTAGATTTTTGGCTAAATCTAGGCTTGAGTTGGTTGGAGAAGGCAACTAGACTATCTCGATTCGAGTTTGGTAGGAATATTTTTGAATTTGGCAGGCCGGTAGTGCCGGATCTGACCACGGTAGTAGGAAACCACTGTTTCTCCGCCTCATGCTGTAGGAAACTGTTGTTTCTCCGCCTCGAGCAGTACTACCGCTCTCGTTGGAGCGGTACTACCGCTTGGGCTCGAGCAGTACTACCGCTTGGGCTCGAGCAGTACTACCGCTTGAGCTCGAGTGGTACTACCGCTCTCTTTGGGGCGGTACTACCGCGGGCATGTCACGGTACTACCGCTGCATGCCAAATTCCATCAAATTCCTACCTTACCTTGATTATTTTTGTTGTGTTTGTTGGCTTATGCTCGTTCTTTCTGGTTGTTTTGCATGTTCTTGTGTTTGGCTCCAGGTGATGACCCTTCTGAGCATCAAGCTCGCCGTATCAACCCCGGGCGTGCAACATCAAAATGCTACCGCACCTCTGAGCCAGCCGGTGGTTCCTCGAGCACCCAACCGCCTCCAGCAAGCGCATCTGCAAGTGTTCCTCCACCTCCTCAGCAATCGAAGAGATCCGCCAACAAGCCAAAAGGGAAGACTATGACTGAGATGACCAACAAGGAGTTTTGGGAGAAGCGTTGCCGCAACCCCTATGCGGTGGACCAAGAACCCACTTTGGTCAACCGCCCGTTCTGGAACCGTTTTCAGTTTGCCATCTACTTTGATGTGATCAAGGCCAAGAAGAATCTCTTTGTTGATGTTCGCTCCATTGACACTGATGCTATGGAGAAGGACCCGGAGTACTTTGGCAAAGCCCTTCAGATGTGCACTCAGCTGAACATTCTCAGGATCATGCAATTCAACAAGGATTTCGATGCGGATTTGGTGGCTCAATTCTATGCCACCGTCCATCTTGGGACGGATGTCGATAGGACTCTGACATGGATGACCAATGGCAAGCTGCTTTCCGTCAAGTGGAAGGCTTTCATGGAGTTACTTGATGTGGTGGATCATGGGCTTGAGACTCCTGTCAGTTTCCGCCCTCACCGCAATGCTACGTCCACCCACAAGCAAGCCCTTTGGCCCTACTGCACTGTGAAAGTTCACCCAGTAACTGAGAAGAAGACCTATGAGCTGTCTCTGTATCTGGACATTCTTCATCGCATCTTCCGTGAGACTCTCTTCCCTCGGATCGGGAATTTGGATATGGTCCACTCTTACCTCGTGGACATGCTTCTTTTCTGTCAGCATGAGAATGAAGCAAGCACTGGAGAGAGCCTGGATATTTCTCATGTCATGTGGTCTGAACTTCTCTCTGCCGTGTCTGAGCGCAAGTGCCCGATATATGGTCCATTCATCATGAGGCTCATTGAGAGGGCCTGGGCACAGACCTATCCCAGAGTGTTGCTAGAGACTGGAGACTTGGTTTCTCATGAGATCAAGCGTCTGAGGAAGAAGGACAATTGGGTCACCCCAGCGCCTCAAACAGGGGGTCTGTCTACTGCTGCTGCTACTGCTGCCATGGAGACCGAGGGTGGGGCAGCCACTGATGATCACGAGGAGGATATTGGCCCCTCTAGTGCTGAACCCTCGTGGGCGAAGAAGCTTAAAAACAAGTTGAAGAAGCTTTTCTGCATGGAGTCTCATGGTCAGTACATGACTCATGTGGCGGAGAAGCATGCCAGGATGCGCCACAAGGAGCTCATGCGTCAGTTGGGAGCGACAGTTGCCAGTGGTTCTGAGGGTCAGATCACTGAACAGGAGGAGTGGATTCATCAGCACTGCCCTTGGACCGACTCCGACGCCGAGCAGTTTTCGACCAACGACGGAGATGCAGACGATCACGCTGAGATTTGATGTTTCGAGATCCTCAGCTTGCCATCACCTGGAGTTGTAGCGTCGCTCTTTTCCCTTTTTGGTGTCTCGCTGCCAAAGGGGGAGAGAGTGTAGGGATTTGTGTCGTGCTTTGTGTTTGTTGTCTTGTGTTTTCTTGTGTGTTCTCTCGGTGTCTTTGTTTGGTTTGGTTTGGTGCCCGTGAGACCTAAGTTCTAGACATATGGTGTGAGACATATGCTCCCTATCGCTACCTTATTACTTATGTCTATTCAGTACTGTAGTTTATTATGAGTTGCATGCTTGTCCTGTTATATTCTCTTCTCTCATATATCTTGTGCTTAGAATTGTTGGACTATAAAATATAGGGGGAGTGTTGATCCGGATGTGTGTGTCTTGCTTTCCGAATGCTCCTCTAACCAGGTGCACACATTCTGGGGGAGCCCGTCTGTATTTTGTAGTTCTTAGTTTTCTTTCATTTATTTCTTTTCCTTGCGCAAATCCCTAGTTGTCATCAATCCACCAAAAAGGGGGAGATTGTTACGGCATATCTCTCTCAAGGTAGTTTTGGTGATTGATGACAACATGTTTGCGGACTAATCATGTACTTTGAATAGTTCACAGATTCACTCCTGGCACGAGACGTTTCCTTCCCTTCGGAGTGTCCTTCAAGACGGTGTAGCTCTTTCATTTCTCTCTCGATGGACTAGTTGCATAGAGGGCACCGTACTATCAAGAGGGGGTCCGCTGGGGTTTTGCATGGGTGGAATCAACACGTACACATCAGCTTCTCACCCTCCAAGCTTGTCCATTCCTTTGAAGAGGTCTCTCCACTTTTCCTTGTCCTGTCTGGGTCCCAGTGGTAGTACCGCGCAACCCAGCCGTAGTACCGCTGAGGAGACACAAGCGGCAGTACCGCTCCACAGCGGTAGTACCGCCCTTGTCTCCACAGCAGTAGTACCGCTGGGGTGCCTGGCACCACCGCCTTGTCCCCAGCCTCATTGGAGAGATTCTCTCTCTCTCTTCAGTGTCCCAGCGGTAGTACCGCACTACCAGCGGTAGTACGGCCGAAGGGTCACAAGCGGCAGTACCGCTCCACAGCGGTAGTACCGCCCGTGACCCCGCTGCCGTAGTACCGCTGGGTTGTCTGGCTCCTACCGCCTCGACTCGAGGGGTCTTTTTCTCGTGTCGGGTTTTGCGGCACTAGTTGCGGTTGTAGAGGCGGTAGTACCATTTCAGGAGCGGTAGTACCGCCCCTACCACCGCGGTAGTACCGCGTTGGGTCCTATTCCCTACTAGTCTCCTCTGCGCGGCAGTGCCGCTGGCTGGTGCGGCAGTACCGCTGACCTAGCGGTAGTACCGCCCCCTCTTAGCGGTAGTACCGCCCTATGCGGGGCTGGTTGGTGGGGGGCAACGGTTGGATTGTTGCCCCCACTATAAAAGGGAGTCCCCTTCTTCTCTTTGACCTACCTCTTCCTCCCGCAAGCTCCATTTATTGCTCAAGCTCCATTAAATGCTCCAAGCTCCATTTTCGCCCGATCTCTCTCTCTAGCCAATCAAACTTGTATATTTGCTCGGGAGTGGTTGAGAAGGCCCCGATCTACACTTCCACCAAGGGATTTTCGATTCCCCCACTCATCCCTAGCGGATCTTGTTACTCTTGGGTGTTTGAGCACCCTAGACGGTTGAGGTCACCACGGAGCCATAGTCCTTTGTGGTGAAGCTTCATGGTTTTGTTGGGAGCCTCCGATTAAGTTGTGGAGATTGCCCCAACCTTGTTTGTAAAGGTTCGATCGCCGCCTTCAAGGGCACCAATAGTGGAATCACGGCATCTCGCATTGTGTGAGGGCATGAGGAGAATACGGTGGCCCTAGTGGCTTCTTGGGGAGCATCGTGCCTCCACACCGCTCCAACGGAGACGTACTTCCCTTCAAAGGGAAGGAACTTCGGTAACACATCCTCGTCTTCACCGGATCCACTCTTGGTTATCTCTTACCTTTACTTGTGCAAGCTCTTTAGTGTTACTTCTCTTGCTTGCTTGTTTGCTTGTTGGTATTGCATCATATAGGTTGCTCACCTAGTTGCACATCTAGACAACCTACTTTGATGCAAAGTTTAATTTGATAAAGAAAAGTTAAAAATTGGTAGTTGCCTATTCACCCCCCCCCTCTAGTCAACCATATCGATCCTTTCAACTGCGATAGAAAACGCAAGAAAAACATCTGGGGGCAGATATGGACAATAAATAAAAATCATCTTTTGTTCAGCGACCGAATATTCCGTTAAGAACGCTAGCTTTCGGCTTCACCCAGTCTGAGGTACACATCCAGCTGACCCGGCAGTAACAATCGCAGAGGTGCTCCCCTTATGCCCTAGCCGAATTAACGGGAACGTAGGGCATAAATACAAGAGCCAGGCAACCCAGCTTGGCCAAAACTTAAGTCATATCGATGCATATAATGGTGAAAAAAGGTACATGCGGAAGTATAACACATGTGTGGGACATGAGGCCCAGATAAATAATTTAAGCTTCTGTGAAAGAAGCCCCCAGGTATGAAGAGTGCGGCTAGCGCACCTATGATGTGCGAGTGAGGCACAAGGTGACCCTTGAAGGCCTAGAGAAATAATAAAATAAATAAAGAAAGAAAAACAAGACAGATAATGTATATGCGAAAAATGGACAAAGGGAGGGGACTAACTTAGAGTTCGGTGCTAGGCATAGAATCTTCGGAGCCTGGCCGCGTTCCATGGGTTCGGCTCGAGTCGACTAGTCGATGCATCCCGTAGTCGGTACGCTCCACCGGTCAGAACTTGGTCAATAATGAAGAGACCTTCCCATTTGGGCTCGAGCTTGTTCTTTTTCTTATCCGGCAGGCGTAGAACTAGTTCACCAATGTTATAAGTTTTGGCCCATACTTCTCTTCTTTGGTATCTGCGAGCCTGTTGCTGATAAAATGCGGAACGGGCTTTGGCTACGTCGCGCTCCTCCTCCAGGGTGTCCAGACTGTCCTGCTGATCGAGCTCGGCTTCTCTTTCTTCGTACATGCGCACTCAAGGTGAGTCATGAATTATGTCACAGGGCAAGACTGCCTCTGCGCCGTACACCATAAAGAAGGGTGTATATCCGGTACTACGATTCGGCGTGGTCCGCAGCCCCCAGAGTATGGAGTCGAGCTCCTCTACCCAGTGTGTGTTAGACTCCGTTAAGGAGCGCACTAATCTGGGTTTAATGCCGCTCATTATAAGACCGTTTGCTCGCTCGACTTGACCGTTGGTTTGTGGGTGATAGACTGAAGCATAATCAAGCTTGATGCCCATTTTGCTGCACCAGAGTTTTACCTCGTCGGCCGTGAAGTACGTGCCATTATCAGTGATGATGCTGTGGGGGACGCCATAACGGTATACAACCCCGGATATGAAGTCTATCACCGGTCCGGATTCGGGTGTTTTAACAGGTTTGGCCTCTATCCATTTGGTGAATTTATCCACCATGACCAATAAGTATTTTTCTTGTGGGTTCCCCCTTGAAGGGGTCCAACCATGTCAATCCCCCATACCGCAAAGGGCCATGTAATGGGGATTGTTTAGAGGGTGGTAGGTGGCATATGACTTTGATTTGCAAAGAGCTGGCAACCGGCGCAGCGTTGGACCAAGTCATGTGCATCTGCCCGGGCCGTTGGCCAATAGAATCCTGTACGGAAGGCCTTGCTTACAAGAGCCCGGGCTGCGGCGTGATGACCGCCGAGTCCTGCATGAATTTCTGCCAAAAGATTCCGCCCTTCCTCTTTGGAGATGCACCTTTGAAGGACTCCAGTAGTGCTTTTTTTGTACAATTCTCCCTCATGGACCCTGTAGGCCTTGGATCGCCACACTATGCAGCGTGCCTCATTTTGGTCCTTCGGAAGTTCCTGTCTAGTTAGGTACGCCAGGAATGGTTCTGTCCACGGGGCAATAATGGCCATTATTTCGTGGGCTGAAGGTGTTATTTCGGTGGCGGAGCCTCTGATTGTGTCAGAGAGTTCGGTAACGGGTATTTTGGCCGGGTCCGGACTGTTGTTACCGGTGTCCCCTTCCCATACTACGGATGGCTTGAACAGCCTTTCCAAAAATGTGTTGGGGGAGACCGCATCACGTTTTACGCCGATGCGGGCGAGGATATCTGCCGCCTGATTGTTTTCCCGAGCCACATGGTGAAATTCGAGCCCCTCGAACCGAGCTGACATTTTTAGGACGACGTTTCGATAGGCCGCCATTTTCGGATCCTTGGCGTCAAAGTCTCCATTTATTTGGGATATTGCGAGGTTTGAATCCCCATGCACCTCCAGGCGTTGAATGCCCATGGAGACTGCCATCCGAAGACCATGCAACAAAGCTTCGTATTCGGCTGCATTGTTGGAGTCTGTATACAATATTTGCAATACGTACTGAACGGTATCTCCGGTTGGGGACATCAGGACGACGCCAGCCCCTAGACCAGCCAGCATTTTAGAACCGTCGAAGTGCATGATCCAATTGGAGTATGCGCCGTACTCTTTAGGGAGTTCGCCTCCGTCCATTCGGCGACGAAGTTGGCCAATACCTGCGACTTAATGGCTCGTCGAGGGTTGTATGTTATATCGAACGGGAGGAGCTCAATGGCCCATTTGGCAATCCGGCCCATAGCGTCACGGTTGTTTATAATATCATTAAGTGGCACTTCCGAGGCTACTGTAATCGAACACTCTTGAAAGTAGTGTCGCAGCTTCCACGATGTCATGAATACCGCATATGCTATCTTTTGGTAGTGCGGGTACCGTGATTTGCATGGAGGGAGGACAGTGGATACGTAGTATACCGGCTTTTGAAGAGGGAATTTATGTCCGTCCGCTTCCCGTTCGACAACGAGCACCGCGCTTACAACTTGATGAGTTGCCGCAATGTACAACAGCATTGGTTCGCCGACGTTTGGCGCGGACAGGATTGGGTTGGTTGCCAAGATGGCCTTTATTTCTTCGAATCCGGCTGTGGCCGCGTCCGTCCACTCAAAGTGTTCGGTGCGCCGAAGGAGGCGATAAAGGGGTAAAGCCTTTTCTCCTAAGCGGGAGATAAAGTGGCTTAGCGCCGCCACGCATCCAGTTAACTTCTGGATTTGTTTGAGGTCTGTTGGGGTAGCCAACTGTGACAAAGCTCGGATTTTGGCCGGATTAGCTTCAATACCTCTACTGGAGATAATGAAACCCAGGAGCTTTCCGGCTGGTACGCCGAAAACGCATTTTTCCGGATTGAGCTTGATATCGTTTGTTCGGAGGTTGTCGAATGTGAGCCTCAAGTCGTCTATCAAAGAGTCTATGTATGCCTCTACTGTTTTGCCGATTTGTTTCTCCAGACATGTCTGAATCATGCGCTGATATGTTGCGCCGGCATTTTTGAGCCCAAAAGGCATTGTGTTAAAACAGAAGGGACCGTATGGTGTGATGAATGCCGTTGCGGCTTGGTCGGACTCCGCCATCTTCATTTGGTGGTAACCGGAGTATGCGTCGAGGAAACACAATGACTCGTGTCCTGCAGTAGCATCAATGATTTGATCGATGCGTGGGAGGGGGAAGGGATCCTTTGGGCAAGCTTTATTGAGGTCTTTGAAATCGACACAAAGGCGCCAGGATTTATTGCTGCTACGTGGTAGATTTCGGCCATGCTGCTGAGTGTTCGCTTGCGCCTATTATTTGACGCGAAGGTCTCAAAGACTGTTGACACCGTATTGTTATCCACGGGATGGTGCTCTGTGGTATTTGGTATAAGAAGATCCTCGCCACTTTTGGCCACCTGCCGGAGTATCCAACATGCTCTAAGGCTGTGCGTTGGTATTGTATCCGCTGTACTATGAATTTTGCAGGGTCCGTTGAGCCATCCCTCCAGTACGGTTCCATGCCATGTAGAGGGTTTTTGTTTCTTTACGACTAGCTCGGGTGTCTTATTATAGTGCACCCTTTTACTTCGGACTGGGTGTATCTTCAGAGCCGGATTATCCCAAAATTTTGTTTCGGTTTTCCAGGCGCTTTCCATCGCACAGTACTTTCATACTATGGACGCCAAGTCAGCGAAGCGTGATATGTCACGGCGACTTAAGGCGTTAAGGATTCCCTTGTCCGTGAAATTATTGCAGAAAAGTGAGACTGCATCTTCCTCGCGACAGTCCTTAACCTTGTTCAATACAAGGAGGAATCTGGCCCAATAATGATGTATTGTTTCATGGGGCTCTTGCCTGATGTGGGAAAGATCGTTTATGTCTGGGTGGGTGGATGGATTTGAGTCCGAGTCCCTACCCGATCTGAGACCCAGGGGCCGAGGAGTTTCTAGTCTTGGAAGTTCGGGTTCCGGAGTGTTACCCGATGAATTTGGCCCGCTGCCTGATTCTAGGTTCAGGGCTTGGGTGATGTCCTCCCATAAGCGGGTATCCGGCTCGGAGAGCTCAGGAATCCGGATATAGTTAGTCCTCAAAATAGAGGAAGAGTTGCCGCATTGTTCCTCCACCACCGCAACGTGATGGGTGACCGGTGGAGAGTTAATCTCCCTTTGATCGGGTTTAAGCCCAATCCGATCATAGTCCGTAGCGACTCCCAAGGCGGCGATGCGATCCAAGAGTTCATTTAGGTAAGAGAACTCCATTGGATCCATCTGCTCGGTGACTTCCGAGCCGACGTGGAGGCTGTTTTTGATGACCCGAGAAGTCATCGTCGGTGCAGCGGCCGAACGGGCAGTCGTGACGAAACTGCCTGGCCGGAGAGTTTGGCCGACAGCCAGAGCTCCCCCAGCGGTAATGTTGCTTTTAACAACGAGACGAGGCATCCTTCCTTACGGCGACGTCACAGAGGAACTCTCAATGAAAGCACCAATGTCGGTGTCAAAACCGGCGGATCTCGGGTAGGGGGTCCCGAACTGTGCGTCTAAGGCAGATGGTAACAGGAGGCAGGGAACACGATGTTTTACCCAGGTTTGGGCCCTCTTGATGGAGGTAAAACCCTACGTCCTGCTTGATTAATATTGATGATATGGGTAGTACAAGAGTAGATCTACCGCGAGATCGGAGAGGCTAAACCCTAGAAGCTAGCCTGTGGTATGATTGTATGTTGTCCTACGGACTAAAACCCTCCGGTTTATATAGACACTGGAGGGGGCTAGGGTTACACAAGGTCGGTTACAAAGGAGGAGATGTACATATCCGTATTGCCTAGCTTGCCTTCCACGCCAAGTAGAGTCCCATCCGGACACGGGACGAAGTCTTCAATCTCGTATCTTCATAGCCCAACAGTTCGGCCAAAGGATATAGTCCGGCTGTCCGGAGACCCCCTAATCCAGGACTCCCTCATTCACCAAGTAGCATCGTGTAGCATAATCCTACCCGGCGATCCTCTCCTCGTCGCCCTGTTAGAGAGCGATCACCGGGTTGTATCTGGCACTTGAAAGGGTGTGTTTAATTAAGTATATGCTTCCAGTTGTCATAAGGTCAAGGTAGAACTCCAAGTCGTCCTGTTACCGAAGATCACGACTATTCGAATAGATTAACTTCCCTGCAGGGGTGCACCACATTTCCCAACACGCTCGATCCCCTTTGTCCGGACACACTTTTCTGGGTCATGCCCGGCCTCGGAAGATCAACACGTCGCAGCCCTACCTAGGCACAACAAAGAGGTCAGCATGCCGGTTTAAATCCTGTGGCGCAGGGGCCTGGGCCCATCGCCCATTGCACACCTGCACCTTGCGAGGGCGGCCGGTGAGCAGACCTAGCCTCCCTTATAAAAGAGCAGGCGTTCCAGTCCAACCCGGCGCGCGCCGCTCAGTCGCTGACATCATGAAGGCTTTGGCTGATACCATGACGCCGAGTGCCCATAACTGTCCCCGCGTAGTTGGTTAGTGCATATAGGCCAGCGGCCAGACTCAGTTCAAATACCAAGATCTCGTTAAACGTGTTATATTGAAGTAACCGCGAACGCCGACCAGGGCCAGGCCCACCTCTCTCCTAGGTGGTCTCAACCTGCCCTGTTGCTCCGCCTCGAAGTAACAGTCGGGGGCCGTCGGGAACTCAGGCCCACCACTACCTGGATGGAGCCACCTGCCCCTTCAGCCCCCACATCAGTATCACTTGCGGGTACTCAATGAGCCGACCCGACTTTAGTCACCACCTGTATAGTATGTATATATGTATTTATATATCTGTGATCACCTCCTGAGTGATCACGGCCCGATAGTATAGCATGGCAGACGGACAAGAATGTAGGGCCACTAATGAAGTACTAGCAACCTATACTAGGCATGTAGGATTGCAGGTAAGGTATCAACGGTTGTAGTAACAATGGCAGGCTATGCATCAGGATAGGATTAACGGTAAGCAGTAACATGCTACACTACTCTAATCCAAGCAGTATAGAGAAGAGTAGGCGATATCTGGTGATCAAGGGGTGGCTTGCCTGGTTGCTCTGGCAAGAGAGAGGGGTCGTCAACACCGTAGTCGTACTGGGTAGCAGCGGCGTCGGTCTCGGTGTCTAACGAGTGAAGAGGGGGAAGAAACAATAAATATAATGCAAACATATGCATATCGATGCATGACAAGACAGGTAACGGTGCCAGGTGTTCCCTAACGCGGTAGGATGTGATACCGGCGAAGGGGGAAAACATCCGGGAAAGTATCCCCGGTGTTTCGCGTTTTCGGACAGATGAACACGAGGGGAAAGTTGCGTGTTTGCTATGCTAGGGATATGTGACGGGCGAACGGGCTGCGTATCCGGATTCGTCTCGTCGTTCTGAGCAATTTTCATGTACAAAACTTTTTTCATCCAAGTTACGGTTTAATTTATATGATCTTTTAAAGTTTTTAAGTGATTTTCTAATTTCTTGATTTAATTTAATTGAAAAATTATATTAGCTATAAATGTTATGGGTAGACAATAGTGTACCCAGCATTATGCATCAGAGGCAAACAAGGGGGGCCCAGTAGACTGGGTCAACTGCCCAGTCAGCTCTGCTGACTGGTGGGACCAGGGGGCTGAGTCAGCCGGGTCAAATGTTGACCCGTTGACTGGTCAACTGGGTCAGGGGACCCACCTGTCAATGAAACAGTGGCTAACCTAATTTATTTTAGTTAATTAACATTGTGGGTCCCAGAGGTCAGTGACACACTAATTGACCTAATTAGTCTAAACTAATTCAATTAGTTAACACGGAGCCCACGTGTTAGTGGGTGTTAGGGCTGGGGTTAGATGCTAATGAGCTGACACGCGGGACCCACCGGAGCTGAATAACCGGTGCACACTGGCGCAGCTCCGGCGAGCACCAGAGATGGCGGCGTCGATCAGAATCAGCGTACATGCGACCAAATGGTCGCCCGCGACCACCCAGATGACGAGCGCGATGAGGCACATCCGATGGAGCCAACCACGCGGGCTGGGGAGGTCGGAATCGGTGCCGGCGACGAGCCGTGGCGGAGGCGAATCAGGAGCTCATCGGGTTCGGCGTTTGGGCACGGATACGAGCGATCTAAAGGTGCTGGCGGCATCACGGCGATGCATTGAGCGCGTTGTCGTGCTTGTCGGGATTTGAAACGGGCAGCAACAGCGGTGGCGAGCATGGCGGCGGCGGCAGAGCGACGACAATAATGGTAGCAGCAGCAACGAGTAGCAAATCGAGGAGCAGAGAGGGGGGGAGGAAGCGGAGCTCACCAAGGAGCGCACGACGGCTCGGTGGAAGTTTAGGAGCTGCAGGGGAGTAGATCGAAGAGGAGGAACGACGGCGTCCCGAGGTTGAAGACGGTGCCGATCCGGCGTTGTGGCGACGCTGAGCTCGAACGGGTCGATGTAGACGATGTAGGCAAGGACGAGGATGCTCCTGGACACACCGGCGATACGAGAGGTGGTTGGTGGCTGCATGGATGATGGCGAGCGACGATAGAGACGCTCGGGGAGGGGCGTGCGCCACGGCGGTTCTGGCGAGGGAGAGAGTGAGAGGGGAAAAGAATCAGGGGCGTTAGGGTTCTGGGGCGCTGACGGGGTCGTCGGCATCTTGAGGACGTCGGGGAGCCGCCGGATGGCCGCCCCGTGGCCATCAGCGCCGTGGACGGGCGCTCTGTGTCCATGGGGATGGGGTGAACAGAGGAAGGGGAACCAGGGGGTTTTGTGGGCCGGCCTGGTGCAGTGGCCAGCTGGACCTGGCCCAGTTGAGGGGGGGGGTCCTTTTGCTTCATTGCCTTTTATTTTTATTTTGATTTTCTCTTTCATTTTTACTTTTTGTCTTGTAATTACTTTTCACGCCAAACAAAATTTTGTAAAATGTGAAATTGATCTCAATAATCATTAGGCAATATATCTCAATGCCACACAAGTTTGAGGAGCATTTGAATTCATTTGAAATTTGTTTAAATGAATTTGTATTAATGGGGCTGTTTTGGTCACTATTGTAATTGTTTTAGGGCAATTAAATATTTTGTTAACTGTTGGATGTTGTTTGTTTAATTAGCTAGTGAATATTTTTAACCTTTTGAACATTTTTAATTCACTGTTTTATGAAACTATAACTTGAATTGTTATTTGAACTAAGTTTGAAACGAGTGAAGTTTAGCAAATTTTAATCATGATGACCTGACATCATTAATAGGGGTTTACTGTAGCTTGATTATCCGGGCGTCACACCTCTACTAGCTCAACACGTTCATCCAAAATGTCTTCAAGTTGAAATGCATATTCAACAAATAGACCTTTCATGCATTAGTCACCTCAAGGAGATATTTATTGGCTTAAGGTCCAAATGGTAGTCAAACAGAATTAACATACTTGTGCACTGGATCAGACATTACTAGTACACAATGATTTCATCGAATTTCTCCTTTCTCTAGCTTGTGAACCCTTGATGTATTTTCCCTGTTCTCTATGTGTAGACTGAATTTGATTTAAAATATTGTCAGGCTATAGATTTTTTTGACTGGCTCATTTTTTTCAAAAACAAAACAAAGACAATTTATTAGGGTTGCTACCATACACCGTTGTTTGAGCATGTGTTTTCATCATTTTTGTTTATCAATTTTTGACTGGCCTGTGTTGGCCCATGTAAAATGAACACATATCACAAACATAAATATTGCACTCCCTTTTTATACTTCTTTATTTATAGAGGGAGCAGTTGGTATGGCATACAGGAATCCCCTGCCGACGTGGTCTCAAATCCAAAGTCGTTCCCGTGAAAAAGAAAAAGAAATCTGAACTCGGCACAACGCAGATCTCAAACTTGTAGTTTTTCGCAGGCTCCATTTTGCAATGCAAAAGAGTGGTCCACCGTCCGTCCGTCCACACATGACGGCCACGTGAAGGACGGTAAAAAAGAAATTCCCTGACCACCGTGGAGATCCATGGACGGTCCACGGTCACGCAAAGCGGAGGAGTCGGCCCTGACACGTACCACTAGAAAACTCCCCTGTGGACGCTCTCTCCAACGGTTGCGGTTGGTCCTCGGTGCAATGTGTCTATGTACAGTGTATCTTGTCTTGGCTCCTAGGTCATGTGAGGGGCATGGCTCCATACAAAACCCTGTGTCCCGTGCACTATTCTACTCCTCCACCATTCTCCAACCAAACGGCCATCCTAATCAATGTGAGACGGCCTCCCGCTCTCGTCGTAAACGTAGAGATTTGGTGATCCAAACAATTCAAAAAAAAAGAAAGAGTTTTGGTGTGGCTGGTAAACTCGTAACCGTAAACTCCTCTGGTTAAAGGCGATGGTTTCACCGGACAATTATCGACGCGTTTTAAACACGACCCGTCGACAATTCATCATAATCTAATGCTAAAAGCATCGGTGACAGCTCTGGGATTTGACTGCCTCGCTGTAGACGAAGCCGACGTGCTGATGAAATATTCCCCATTGGACGCAACGGGTTTCACGTTGGCCGGATAAATTTGGACGCGCAGTTGCGCCAGCTCGGCCGCACCTCGCCAAGAGACGAGGCAAACAAACGTGGCTACTTGTACAAACCCTGTGCCATGCCATGCGGCTGTGCGACCCCCCCTTCTCCGACGATCCAGCTCCATCGATCGCCCCTTCCATTGCCTTAGCCTGCTTGGCTGTCTATCTCTTCTCTTCCATCGGAACAGGTAAACAAAACAAACAAACATCTCCATCTTCTGTAAAAAAAAGAGGAGGAGCGCGTGGGTTCAGTCTGACCGAACGGCGGGTTTGACCACAGCCATGTGCGTACCAGCGGGGTGATCACTAGTTGAACATGTCGCTTTTCTTTTTACCGCCCACTGGTTCAACAATTGCAGCTATATGATCTACAGTGTTACGTATTATTAGTCTTCCAAAGCTCATTTTTTTTGCGAGTAAGACTTGTAGTATTAATCCAAAGCTGTATTCGCACTCAATGCTGGGCGGTCTCTCTCAGCTCTCATCTTAGGCATACATATCTGCTGCACAGCTTAGTTGGCCCTTGTATCTCTCAGCTCTCGTTTAGGTGTATATATCTCGTTTGGTCTCTGTCAGCTTACGGCAGGGATGATACATATACGTACATGATGCATGTTCAGGACCTGTACCGTTCCATGAGAAGGGACGGATCCTACGGAAGAGGTCACGCCTGCTTCCCAGTTTGTTACGGTTGGGCTGCAGGTGCTCCGCCAGACTTGGGCATCAGTATCATCATCTCCCTGAATCCCGATCCACCGTGATCGTGCCGCGGCACCACATGCGCAGTGGAATTCTGTCTCGCTGCATATTATACTGGTACAAATACTAAAACAAACCGGGAAATGTCAGTGGCGGTTAGCGGTTAGCGGAGTGCGTGATGGGTGGTGGGTGCCTGCAACTGCAAGCCAACACGTTACACATGGGGAGGCCGGTGCGCCGAGCCAGACGAGATTTGAACAGAAACAAGCAGAGAAACAGACGGGTACCCCCCAGGGACGACCCCAGTGGAGGAGAGAAAAAGGCCTAGCGATATCTCTCCATGTGCTGTGATCTCGGAAGTACTAATATTAATTCAGACCAACTATAACCGTCAGCCTATGAGCGAGAGCAAAAACAAAGTCGAGAAAAAGATTCGGTCTCACGGTCAGAGCTAGGAGTACATGAACAAGATGCGCCCGGCGGCATCGGTTAACGTCGCACGTCTACGTAGCACGGCCGCGAATGCAATGGGAAATGTACTTGAGGCGGGTCTTTTCCGTTGCTGTTGGGAGGGAAACAGTACGAGAAGATTCATGGAGCACAGCACCTCCTAACTAACTCCGCAGTTAGTTAGCGCCATCACGGGTCACGCCATGAGCGTGAGTGAGAGAGAGGGAGAGCGCGCCCGCGCGCGTGACACAGACCTACACAGCACCTCCTAACTAACTCCGCAGTTAGTTAGCGCCATCACGGGTCACGCCATGAGCGTGAGTGAGAGAGAGGGAGAGCGCGCCCGCGCGCGTGACACAGACCTACACAGCACCTCCTAACTAACTCCGCAGTTAGTTAGCGCCATCACGGGTCACGCCATGAGCGTGAGTGAGAGAGAGGGAGAGCGCGCCCGCGCGCGTGACACAGACCTACACAGCACCTCCTAACTAACTCCGCAGTTAGTTAGCGCCATCACGGGTCACGCCATGAGCGTGAGTGAGAGAGAGGGAGAGCGCGCCCGCGCGCGTGACACAGACCTACACAGCACCTCCTAACTAACTCCGCAGTTAGTTAGCGCCATCACGGGTCACGCCATGAGCGTGAGTGAGAGAGAGGGAGAGCGCGCCCGCGCGCGTGACACAGACCTACACAGCACCTCCTAACTAACTCCGCAGTTAGTTAGCGCCATCACGGGTCACGCCATGAGCGTGAGTGAGAGAGAGGGAGAGCGCGCCCGCGCGCGTGACACAGACCTACAGTACGGTCGATCTCCGTCACTGCGGTCGCCGGTGGCAAGCGAAACCTCACATCAGATTCCGAGACACCTCACCTAGGGAGGAGGAGATGGCCGCGCAGTGCGGTGCGGTGCGGTGCGGCGTTCTACAAGCTGCATCGTGTCGTCGGCGCGCGCACGGCCATCCTCCTCGGCCTCGGCCCCAGCGGAACCACCCAACCGAGGACGAACATGCGCACCGTCGCCTCCACACCACCGCTCGTCGGCGAGAGGCACCGAGGCAGGCAGGCGTGTTGATGTCTAAACGAGACTGAAATCCGCGTCGACATGGTTCACACTCCAAATCATTTCGTCTTCCTACCTTGCCTGGCTTATAAAATGGAAACGAAGGCCAACGTGCTCGCCGTTTCAAATTTTTGTATGGTAAATGTCACATCAAATCTCTCTATTCGGATCCGAGCTACTGCTAGCCCAGTTTAAGGCCAGATTAGGAGCACGGCGACACGTAGTATACATAGCGCGGGGCAAGCAAAGCTGGAAAGCAAAAACAGTCACTTTGCCCGACACACACACACACACTCTCGGCGCGTCCTCTACAAAAACGCACGATAAACAAGTGGGTAACAAAAGCCAGCTCAAAAAGAAAGCGGGGGAAAAACAAAAAAGTAAACCAAGCGAGACCGGCCTAAATTTGGAGTGCCCGAGACGCCACAGACCAAAGGAAATCTGGCCTAAAAAGCATGTTTATTATCCTATGCAAAAGAAACATGTTTATTTGTATTTCAAAAACAAAGCAAAAATCAGCGAACCAAACTATGTTTGGATAGTTAGAGGGTCAGTGGTATCCCAGCCCATTAGTGTTGAAGCGCTGGTGCTCGCACAATTTCTGAATTTATTTCAGAATTTTCGGCGATGCGTTTTCAGTGGAAGGGGATGTTCCCGTCGACTACGAGGGGCATATGGTGACTTTGTAAATCTCAAGATGATATCCGGCTCAGTCTCTCGAAATTGTTCATAAAATTACGGTATGAATGTGTGAGTTTGTAGGGATAAGTGTGTGTGTATGTATAAATGTTTGCGTCTGTATCGTGTTAAAAAGGAAAGAAACATGTTTATCGTCACGCCAACGCACAGCAAATCGTTCAAGTTATTATTACAGAGAGAAGAGAGGAGGGCTGGCTAAATCAGCAGAGAAAGAAAGAAAGAAAGAAAGAAATGGAATATTCCAATCCTTTTCCGCTCTCCCCCCTTCCGTTCCCTCCTCCGCCATATAAACTCGTCCTGGAAAGGGAGCCGGCGAGAGAGGAGGAGAGAAAGGAAGGAAAGGGAGCCGAGGAAAGCTCTCCCCCCCTCCCCAAATTTCATCTTCGTTCTTCCGCTCCTCGCCTCGCCCGGACCCCGGCCGGATTCTCGTCAAGGAGGAGGAGGAGGAGGGGGAGGGGATGGGGAGGGAGGACAGGTTCCCGGTCTGGGAGGCCGCGCTCGGCGCCGGGGTCGCCGCCGTCTTCGCCGCGGGCCTCGTCGGGGTCTACCTCTCCATGCCGGACTCCGACTACAGCTTCCTCAAGTTGCCCCGCAACCTCCACGAACTCCAAATCCTCACGTAATCATCATTCATCCTCTTCCTCCATTTCTTGTTTCGGTTGGTGCGTGCGTCCTCGGTTGCGTCCGCGCGAGCCTCCCGTCCTTTTCGGGCAATCGCATGCCGCAAGTTTCCTCATTCGCGTAGTTTTCGTGGTTCCATCGTTGTGTCGCCCGTCTTCCTCTATGTTTGGAGGAGAAGAGGCGATTCGATTTGCGTCAATTTTGGTTGTGCCTAGAGCGCGTCGGTCGGTTTATGCGGATCTGCCGATGAGTATATTTGCAGATTTCTTATGCCATTGCGTTCTGCACGGAGATTTTTGGGGTAGGTTTTCAATGCAGAAACCACATGCTATTCATGGATCCAAGCCTTGTGAATGGAACAGTTGATAGATGCTAGTTTAGGGGGGGGGGGGGGATTAGTGGTTGTTGTCTCTTTGATTTGGTAACGACCTCAGCCTTGGCTTGGTAGGCGAGAAGGAGGGCATGGATCTGGTTTAAAAAATCCAGTTCATGTTGCATCTTTGATAAATTTGGGCATGTATGAACTGCCGATTTATTTCAAACTGATTTCCAAATTTGGGAATATAGGGCCTTGAAACAACAGCTCCGATTAATGTTTTATCTTGTTAGTCTAACATAACAGGATAGAGCTGAAATTAAAGCCTGCATTTCCAATACCAATCTAGCATGGTTCCACGGACTAATTTATAATAATAAAAGAAATTTGACACATTGTTTTCTTGATGAAGTAAGCAATCATTTATTTTTTTTCTCAAATTACCATGTCGCTTTCTTGCCACTTTGCCAGCTATTGCCGAGATATGCATTGGACCTGGTCCTGGCATGTTTCATGTGCCTTCTGTTTAGTATTGATAATCACCACACGTAACATGTATCTGTCGCAGGCGTGTGAGCTATCCGCACGCTTTATAGTTATGCAATGCACATCGTCGCGTTATGATTCCATTGCTATTGTGATTATTTGCTTAAGCTGAAAAGCATGTGCACTGGGAGCGTCCAATTGCTTGTGCTGCGTGCTGATGATGGATTTTCCCCCTCAGTTTCTAACCATCAAATGGTTTCCTTGCAGTGGCCATCTTGAGAACTATACCAGTGACTACACCGTACAGGTGTTGATAGGTTACTGTGCTGTGTACATTTTCATGCAGACCTTCATGATCCCAGGGACAATATTCATGTCATTGCTTGCTGGTGCTCTGTTCGGGCAACTCCGGGGTGTGGCTCTGGTTGTCTTTGCTGCCTCTGCTGGTGCTTCTTCATGCTTTTTCCTGTCGAAGATGATTGGAAAACCGCTGGTGTTCGTGCTGTGGCCAGACAAGCTCACATTCTTCCAGAAGCAGGTAATAAGTTCAGCACCAATATTAGTCATTGTGGTTTTATTTCAACACTGTGTAGTGTCATAACATCTTAAATTTCTTTGGGAATGCTTAAAAATAATTTGAATCACTGTACTCTTTGATTTAAGATCCTTTAGAACTGTGTAGTAACTCATAGCTGAAAATGGGTGATTTGTCTGCATTTCCAGGTCGCCAAAAGAAGAGAAAAGCTGTTGAATTACATGCTTTTCCTCAGGGTCACCCCAACATTGCCAAATACCTTCATCAACTTGGCATCGCCCATTGTTGATGTGCCCTTCCATACCTTCTTATTGGCAACTCTTATCGGTCTCATCCCAGCAGCCTACGTGACCGTGAGGGTAAGTTTCTTGCTTCAGATATACTGCATGTCCATATACTGCCCTTGAGTGCATACAATGCTAGTGCTAACTTCAACCCCACTGCCTGCTTCATTTCTTGTATCCAGGCTGGGATTGCTCTGGGAGAGCTAACATCGCTCAGCGACCTGTATGACACCCAGTCAGTAGCCCTGCTTTTCTTGATCGGCGTGGTCTCGGTCACACCAGCATTGTTGAGCAAGGACGAGGCGCAAGACACGGCACCAGAAATCGCAGCAGGCGCCTCATGAACACCGAAGAGGACTCACCTAGCCCACCTGTACATACCAAGGCACAGCATGCGGCGGCTTCATTGGATTTGGGCCATACAGGCCTTGTGAGGTGGATGACACATGGTTTGCGAGTTCACACGACGACACAGCAGCACGGCGGGACCTTGGACCCCAAGTCTGCCCGTCACCCGCCTGCTGGAGATCTGCGTCGCCACGAGAACACTATTTCATTTCATGGTCACCCCCACATTGTTTGTTATGAATGAATCTGGGAAGCACAATGCCCATCCACAGGCAAGATGCTTCGGATGTGTAGACAAGTAGCGTGTGTGCCGTTCGTCAGCCTGCGATGCTGTTTATTTAGATGAAACTGGCAGCTAGTCCAAATCCTTGTATATATATTGACCAGATTCATTCAATCCATATTCAGTGGTTCAATGACAATTTGTCTGTTGCTGCGCCGTTCCCCTTCTTATGTGCAGCTTGATTTTGCTGTACCTTTCCCCTTATGTGTAGCTGGATTTTTCTGAGCCCGGGGTTCAGGTTTTTATATCTCAGCCGGTTCAATATGCTTGCCTGTCACACTTGACCATCAGTACTCATGATCTTTTTCGGGGAAACACCATGATGAACTTTCTTTTTCTTTGAGATGACAGCATGATGATCCTGAAAGGGATAGTGTCAAGTTTTGGGCCAAGGTGTTTTCTTAGAGAGTAGTTTTTCAGGTAAATTTTTCAGGATAGTGTCAAGTTTTGGACCAAGCTGTTTTCTTAGAGAAGCGTTTTCAGGTAAATTTTTAGGGCAGATATGGTCAGTTTTTTTTTTTTTTTGAGGATCAACTAAGGTCAGTTTTTTTTTTGAGAATTGCTAAGGTCAGTTTTTTGGACGGGCCAAATTGGGGTAGTGAAGCCCAGATAAGAATTTAAGACGGGCTTTGACTGGCCTTGGCCCATGCAGTGGCCACCATCCCGCCGTCTCCTCCACTGGTCAGAGACGCGCCGCAAGCCGCCAAGCGCCCAAGCCGGAGAGCGAGGCACATGCTGGGCCTTCTCCGCCGCCGCGCCGCATCCTCGCCGGCGGCGAGCCTCCAGCTAGTGAGTCCAGCTTCCGCTCTGCTGTTTTGTGTTCCGCCGTTTACGAATCGCTCTGTTTGCTGCTTTGGCGGATTGGGGAAGTAGTTGGCCGCGAGAAAAATCCAAGGATCCACCAGGTACACGTTGCTTCGCTGTAGAACCCTAACCTAGGCAGGAGGAGTAGATGTAGGGCCAAGTAGAGAAATGGCTGATTTGCATATCTGAGCTCTGTGCTTGTGCGGTGTGTCGTTGGGAAGATCGGACAGGGGTCAAGAGCCTCGATTAGTGTGGAATTTTAATGAGGCTTCTGTGCAAAACGCGAATCTGTAGTTCATGGGA
Source organism: Triticum urartu (assembly GCF_003073215.2). Taxonomy (NCBI): domain Eukaryota; kingdom Viridiplantae; phylum Streptophyta; class Magnoliopsida; order Poales; family Poaceae; genus Triticum; species Triticum urartu. Next base: position 673,787,054 of record NC_053023.1, read on the forward strand.
AAATATATTTCGATTGTTTTCTGGTTGCGATTGTGAAGTGGGACAGTACATTTTGGTGACCCTGTCGTGATATTTTGGCCTCTGAAATGTGCAGTTCCAGTGCTGGTACCATCGAAGCAGCGAGAGACTATTGCCTTGCCGAGGTAAGTTTGGGGTCTAGCCATACCGTACTCCTCTTTTCCTAGTTTTTAATCACTGGTGACCAGAAACACAAAATTATGCTGTGCAAGATCATACCATGGATTAATAACTTCCTTTTCAGTTATGTTGTTCATTCTCATTGGTTCAGTCAGTTATAACTGTTTGCACTTCTTTCGCCTACTCCGCATTGCACAGAGAAGACCAGGAAGTTTCATATGGTCTCAATTGGGCTATTGCTGCGAGAGGCGTCGTCGTAAAAGACAAGGTCTTCTATAACTTGGAGCCGTCAGAGCTTCAGAAAAGTGGTACTACTTATGCAGGTATATACAAATTAATGTCATTTAGTCATGGTGTGTATATTTACATTTGATGCTGCACAGATGTATAACCTGGTACCTGCTTCTGGAGCATGCAGAGCGTCTGTCTGGTACTCCACTTCATGTTAAAGGAAATGTCATTGGTGGGTTCCCTGATATTTCAGGAGCTCAATTTGCAAAGCTTCTGAAACAGGTAGGTTATTTATTTATTATTTTACTCTCCATGGCTTGGTAACACAATGATTCTCATGAACTGACGGAAATTCAGAAGCACCGTTGGCCTCATTTTGTCAGCCGACAGAATTTTAACTTACTACTTTCCAGTTGAGCTTCAGTGTCAATGTGTTTGATTGTCTGTTTGCTTCTGTTAGGTGACCTTCCACCTTTCATCCATCTCAAGTCTTTATGTCCAAGATGGTGCCATTGGTTCATCTGCAGAATGTGATGCAAAGGTCCGTGTTATTAGTGACAACCCCTCTGCCATCATGTCACTCTCCAATATCCTTCAGAAAATACCAGATCGTGCGATTTCCCACGACACATGCCCTTTGACTATATATGTTGCCAGTTCCATCAGGTAATTTATCTTTTTAGTTCTTCTACACATTTTTTAACTTGTGCATGCATTCAAGTTGCCACCAAGAGCTCGGAGCATTAGCTGTAGTTGGCGGTTGGCCATATCATAAGACTGGACTAATCTATTGCCTTTCTTGTTGAGCATTGCTTAACAGTACCAACGTCAGGAATGCTCTGGGTTCAGGGACACAATATGCTAATGGAGTTGCAGTGGCAGACATAGAACGCTCATCACTTATCCTATGTGGTAAAGCATTTGCTGATTCCACTATGCTAAAACATGCACTTACTGCTTTGGCTGCCCCTATACTGTCTGCAAGAGGAGGCCTCCCCGTCCCTGGCTGGTAGAGTCTGCCTGATCTTTCTTTTTACCCTTTCCCTAAATATGTTATTATTCATCTTCCATGCTGTGTGTACCAGGCTTCTGTCTTGTGCTGGTTCTATTGTACTGCTGTTTGCTCCAGTGGAGGTCATCAAGTCCTGCTCCGAAATTCAGGATGTTCTTGTCTCCACTGATAGCGGTGTAGTTATCTCTTCAAAACAATCTAGTGTGCTGTTCCCAACAAAGTCAAGAGCACCACAGTTGTTTACCAAACCAGCTACAGTGGTTGTTGTATCATCTGATAGGTAATGGAGAGCATGTGCTTCATGGGTACAAGTAGCAGGTTAAAATGAGAAGGAATGAGACATTATATCTACTGTGCTAACAATATGTTACCTTCTTCTGTACTTTCAGCACTGATGCCCTGCCATTGGTATCAAAGCTCACTCCAGGTCAGGCAGCCTACCATTTCTTAGCTGGCTATGAGGATGGTAAATTTGTCCCAGCTTACAACAGGGCCCCCTCTCCTTTTGACCAGCTTGCCCTCGCAAATTCCTTATTTCTGCATGTATGTTGCATAATTTCCTTGCTTTCCCTCTCTATAGCCTTTTAGCTAGCCTTTATTACAACAATTGTTGGTTTAGTATGAACATGAGAACGTCAAATCTGAGAAAGTTGAGTCTCTACCCTTGCAGTTGAAAAACGACAAGACACCAACTTATCTGATCAATGCCAAGAGCTCCGGAAAGCAAATTGATGGTACAATTTACATTCAGCGTGCCCTTCATTTATTATTCTGTTTGATTTTCTGGAACGGAGGCCACTTCAGACACTATGAATTACAGGCAAGGACTTGATGAGACTAATCGAGCTGGCGCAATCTAACGGCATGCCAGACAGCAGCAAGCCTGAGGACACTAGAGGTAAATAGCTGTTATGGCACCAAACATATAGTCAACACCAACCATGCAGTGTGCTTGTTTTCTGTCGTTGAAGTACATGCCGTTTGATTGCAGTGGCTGAACTCAAGGGGAAGTACAGGGGCTTTATATCCGGCAAGTTCGGCAAATATTTACCCGAGGAGTTCTCATTCTGATAGATATAAGTGTTAACCTAATTCAGTGTACGGTGTTTTTACGCCGGGGCCTAGATAGGCTTTGTTGCGTTCTGAATTGAACTGAGATAGGCTACCCCAATCTCCTTCCTGAACAAGAGTGCATCATTAGCTTTGTCTCCTCTTGGTGTTGGGATGCAGAGCTGCTGTGCCTTCGTAATAATCTCATTAGCAGGTCGTGCACTCCAGTTTGTGTCACAGCAGTAGGTAGTTGATGGCCCCAGTGAGCGTCGTGAGCTCCTGTTGTTACAACAAATACGACGGTGATGCAGACGCAGTGCGGCGTCTCAAGGACGCAGAGGCCGGTGCCGCCACTCCGGGACACATGCCATGTAGTGGCAGGAATATTGAGCCCTGCTGCTCTGTTTATCATGCAGATTGCAGAGATGTCAGATCTTCACATGGTTTCAGCGAGGACTGGTGCTGCGCCGGGGTCCCCTTCCGGTTCTCCTCTTTATCTTACCTCCATCCACCCACAAGACAACAAGCGGGGGCAGCAGTAGACGCCACTCCCAATTAGACGTGCACCAGGCATATCATCACTGGACGCATTTGGCCGTTTACAGAATTTTGGCATATGCTGGGCGACTGAAAATCAAACCGGCATGGCGGGCGGCGAGAGTCGCTCGTTGTAGTACATTGCAGTAGGCCTCATGTTTTTGTGCTGCTGCAGGTACACTCTGTCGCCTGTCAATCCTTTGGCACACATTAACTGAACCAAAAAGCACGCTGCGTATCAATTCTGCTGTACATACACAACACATTGCCTACTAATCTGGTGGGCCTGTGTTGACCTGGAAGGCTGGAGCAGTAGGGGCCTTTGTACCGAGTGGCCACCCTTCAGAGACAGGCTAGCCCCCCGCCCCAAGGTACCACTACTACCACCCATCTGGAGCCAATAATTTGCGGGTGCATTTTGTCATTGGAAAGTTCATCGCTCCACCATAGGACCTACAGTAGAACTTCCAACATGTACTGCATCTTTGTGAGTTGTGAGTCACATGAACGATGCATAATGCATGCATCATAGTGCAGGCCTCCCCTCTTGTGCCGGCCTTTTTAGCCCGGGTGGTTGGGAGCAGCAAAAGGGTTAGCTGGAGTGGAGCAAACCCCATTATTTGATTGATGGGCAACAGCCTCATCAGGAGCCATACTACTCCTGGCTGGCTCACATGCTTTGGTCCTCCTCCATCAGATGGTACAGCAGATTTTACCCCCATTGCCACCATCATCATTCTGTGACATCAGGTCAACAGGAACATGGATAGAGCACCATGATAGTACTCCTTCAAAATTTCAATTTATATCTGTTCAAAGAATTTGCTTCAACAAAAACAAAGAACTGCATTGATTTGGAAATCTCTGTTCCATGTACAACACCATTACCCAGGGCATATGTATGAATAAATACAATCACTATGACTACAACATGAATCATCATCACTGAACTTACACAAATGCAAGAAACAAACGCATGGCTGTAAATACAATCGGCCGGCTCTTTTGTATTCTCTGAAACACCCAACACTTGCTTTACCATGATGACAGACTCAGAAAACTAGAGGCATGGGTGGGTGGCTAGTCAAAGAAAGGAGATGTCACATAGCATACAACAAAGGAACAAACATAAGATTGTGATCTTGTGCTAATTTGAGCTCTTTTTCTTCAGTAAGCCGCTAAATTTAAATTTCTTCTTCTTTTGCTGCTGCTGTTTGGTCGGCGATGTGATGCCGTTGTTCAGCTTTGCGGACTGCAGCCCGTTGCTGTCGAGGCCGGAGTCTCCCTTGTTGGACTCCAGATCGACTTCGGACTCGCCGTCGTTCTCCTTCTCCTTGGACGAGTCGTAGTCGGTAACCTTGCTGTTCTCCCACATCTTGGCAACCACCACAACCGGCTCGTCATCCACACCGCCTCCGTTCTCATTGTCTTCTTCCTTGTTGCCACCATTTGTTGTTCCATTCGGCACCAGGAAAGAGAGCTCTTTTATCTTCTCCGAAGCAGCCGATTCCTTTGCCTGCAAGTCCTCGTTCTCCTCTTGTATGTTCTGTAATTCGTTCTCCTTGTCTAATAGTTTGTCCTTCAATTGCCGGGTCTCGGCCTTGGCTTCCTCGCTAGCCTTGTTGGCTTCAACTAGCTGAGCTTCCAGATGATTCATCTTCTCCAGCAGCTCGGTATTTTCAGCTTCTTTTTCATTCACCACGGCCAAGTACTTGTCCATTTGAGCTTTGACAGCAACGATCTCTTCTTCTGACTTCCTAATAGAGTTGACAAAACTTAGCTCTTTGGACTGCCATTCCTCAGACACGTTCTTAGCTTCTGCCTCCATTCTCTCAACGGACTTCTTGAGGCAAACTTTCTCGTAGTTTACTTCATCGAGCATCACCTCATAGCTCTCCTTGGCATTCTGCAGACTATTGTTGAATTCCTCTACTTGTGCCCGAGCGTGCTCGATCTCTTCCTGTTTGATGAGGTATTTCTCCTGGGCCTCTCTGGATTCAGCTGACATCTCGTGCAAGGCAGAGGCCAGACCCTCCATTGCCTTCTTAACCTTCTCGACTTCATCTTTGCTAGCTTCTAGCTCCTTGGCTAGCTCGTTCTTTTGTTCAGTCAGGGCCGCGATTTCTGAACTTGCAAGCTGGTCATTGTTCAGCGCCTTTGTTTTCTCATCTTCTACTGCCTGTAGCTTCATCCTTAGCTCTTCGATCTCTGCAATTAGGTCAGATGCATCTTTCTCTGCAGCATCAAGACGCTCACTTGTCACGTCAATTTCTTCCTTGAGCCTGGTCACCTCATCCTCCAAGGATCTGACGTTGTCATGAAGTACAGCAGCTTCAGATTCTTTGTCTTTAAGCAAAGTGCTTGTTTCATCTAATTCTTCCATCACTGAATCCAAAGACTTGCCTTTCAAAATGAGAGACTGATCGGCTTCCTCCAATTGGAACTCCAACAGCTGCACCTTCTTCTTCAATCCATTAGCCAACTCATCTGACTTTGAGCATTCCTTCTTGGCATTAGCAACATCAACTCTAAGCTGTTCAACCACACCCTCCAATTCAATCACCTTCTTCTCAGCTAGCTTTGCTTTCTGCAATTCAAGCTTCAACACAGAATTCTCTGCCTCAAGCTTTCCGATTTGGTCAGCAGCTTCCCTCGACTTGCTCTCCACCTCGGAATCAAGCAGCACCTTCAGGCGCTCCACCTCCGCGTTGAGGAGCTCGATTTTCTGAGTATTCACCTCGCAAGCCCTCATGGCATCATCTGCCTGGCTAAGCGCCCAGTTCTTGGCATCAATTGCATCTGCCAGCTCATACCTTGCCTTCTCAAGCTGCTCCACCGTCGAATGCAGCGCGGCTGCGTCGGCCTCCTGCTGGCTCTGCATGCTCTTCAGCTTCCTCCGCAGCTCATCTTCCTCGCCGTGCGCAGAATCATTGTTGCTCACCTGCTCAGGTTCCATGGAATGGACCTTCTGGATCTCCACGGTCCTGCTCTGCACATCGAGCGCCTCCTTGAGCTTCGCATTGGCCTCATCGGCCACCTTCTTGGCGCACTCCAGTTCCTCCAGAACCTTGCCCTTCTCTTCTTCCTTCTCCACCAGCTGACCCATGGCCTTCTTGAGCGCCTCTTGGACGGCATCAAGCTGCGCCTGCAGCTCCTGGGACGGCTTGGCGGCCTGCGGCTCGGGAGATGGCTTCCCAGCCTTCCCCTGCTTCTGCAAGCCAATCAAACGACTAAGATTCCACTAAAGCTAAAGCAGGAAGCATGCTTTGTGCATCACAAGCAGAGGAGGAATCGTGCGTACCTCTGCAGGAGGAGGGGTGGTGGCGGTGATCCGGGTTGGGGTGGCGCCCTTGGGCGACTTGCGGTCGGCGGACCTGGGGGACTTGTCGGCCGTGCGCGGCGCGCTCGGCGGCGTGCCATGGGCGGCATTCGCCTTGGGGACGGCCGGCTTCCGCGGCCTGTCGCCCTTGGGTGTCGGCGGCGTCTCGCCCCTGGGTGTCGGTGGCGTGCCCTTGCCGTTGCTCCTGGCCTCCGGCTTGGCGCTCGGCTTGCTGCCGACCTTCCCCTCCGGCTTGCCGTCGCCCTTGGCGTCGGCCAGGCCAGATCTGCTCACCAGAAAAGGCAAAAAACTACCGTCAGATCAAGAACTCGGCAGCTCCATCCCCAACCACCAAGATCCGAGCCAGATCTATGCTATGCTCCAGGAAACCAAGCAAGCATGCTACCAAGAACCATCCAGCCCGTGCCGACCCATCACTCCAAAATAGAAACAGTGATAAAAGAATCGTAGGGGAATGCAGAGAGCGTCGGCGGATGACTCACTTGCTCCTGGCGCCCAGCATTGTGGACTCCCTGCCGCCGCCGCCGCCGCTGCTCCGGCCGCTACCCGGCGCTGCAGGCACGACGCCCACTCAGCGAGCGCGAAGTCGGGGGAGGCAGGAGTGGTGGGTGAGGGGGAGGGGGAGGTGGTGTTTTCTCTCCTTGGTGGGCGGTTATGGCAGGCAGAGTAGCTCCGTCCGTCTGCGGCTAGTAGAAGAACATGGAGGAGTGGAGGGGGGAGGAGGCCAGGTGGGGTGGGGCTGCGGAATTTCACTCGATGCGGACAAGGGAAAAAAGAGAGAGGAGAGGAAAAAGCAGGGACGGGTTTTGATCAGTGTCTCTTGTGGGGCAGTTCCCGCTCGCATTAACCTTTCCAGCTTTGCTGCCTCTGTTTTTATCCGAGAGTGGAGGGAGGTGCAGTGAAGGGCAAGGCAGCGCGCAGGAGTGAGACGGGTTAATCCGAGTGTTTAATTAGTAAGTACTACTGGCAGTAGTGTCATTCCCGTCATGATCACCGCGCCAGCCAGCTCGCTCGCTTTACCACCCTGCCCCGGGGTCGCGGCTGCGGCATCGCTTTCGCTAACCACCTCGCCGTTCTAATTCTATTCTGTGCAACCTCATAAAGCGTGGCGGCAGCCAATTCTTTCCCTCTTTCTTTTTTGGTTGTAGATGGAAAAAAATCCTAATCAGCGTGTAATTGCGTGTAATTCTTTGTATGTTTATCATTATTGTTTGATGCGTGTGCGCGCGTAGGTGGAGATGAGGAAAATAAGGCCGCGTAAATGTCATCCCTTGTTTTCATTCGCCCCTTGGGTGTGTGCTCTTTTTATCATCATCATTTATTTATGTTCTGGTCCCTGCTGCTCGGAGAATTGACGTTGCCATTCGACGGGAAAACGCATGAAAGGCGGGAGTAGTATACTCAAACCGGGCTTGCTCTTAATTTTATTTTCCCTGCTTTTCATGAGACGTTACCTGTGTATGTGGCCTATGCTATATTGCGTAGTGTGGCTTTGCTGGCGAGACGTGACGCTTGAACCGCGGCTCGACTCATCCTCTCCGCTCTTCAGCGACCCAAACGCGTGCGCGCCGGTGCAATTCAGGACGCACGCACTTGAGACATGCAGGTATCAAACAGAAGGGGAAGCGGAGGGTGATGGCTTTGCGGGCGATCGCCGGGTCGGTGCGTCGCCTTGCGCTTCCCGGCGGGTGCGGGTTTCCGGGAAACTCGTGGAGCGCACAGCGCAGGCAAGGAAGGAACCGACACCCCTATGCGCGCTGCCGCTGCGCGCGTGATCGGGAAGCCGGATTTGTTTAAGCACGCGGCTTTCGCGATGGGAGGAGGACTCCTGCGACGACAGGGACGGGGACAGGGGCACGTCGCGGCGGTGCGCTGTGGTTACTAGTCGCGGGATGACTCGCTTTGGAATTTGGCCACGGTGCTGTTGCGCGGTGGACGGATGGCTCGGGAGTCGGGAGATGCCGTCGTAAAAACTCGTAAAGTTGTCAGCAGCTTGCGTCCGGAGTAAAACAGCCGCTCCACATGTATGTTTAATGGTACTACACGGTCATTAGCACATCATGTGCACACTACAACAAAACAATTACTGCTACTCGATGACAAATCGATGCCGTGTTGTGTTGTGGCCGAAATGTTACACGCAATCACCCGGTTCAATTATAGCATGCGATCACCGAAAATGATGCTATCACTTGCACGATTTTCTCGCTAGACAAGCATCCCTGGAGGTGGCGTTCAGCACTGCTAGGCGGACGACTAATTCAGACGACCAGTGCACGACGATGAATCCCAGCCACCGAAACTCGTCCACAGCCCACACTCTGTTCGCTGGATTTATTGTCGTTCATGGATCGGCCACGTGATGTCGTGTGTGGAGCAATTCCGAGGTGGCGTTTTGTACAACCTTTTTGCTGCTTCGACATGACATTTTAGTTCTTTTAGTAACTTTAGAGATTGACATCACGCCGTGGTAGAGAGTGATCCCTCTCTGAAACATCAACGCGGTTTTGTATCAGTCCCCGACGTGGTCCGAACGTGTTTTCTCTCGTAAACCGCACCCGCTTCTGATCGTCCTGCCCACACCGTCACTCGGCGGCCCGCATTCATGCCGTTGTAGAGCGCGCCGCTTCACATTGAAGGCGGCTCAGGACGGACACGACCTCTTATTACCTCCGCAATTGAAGCAGCACGCCAGTGGAGAGCACCGCCCGCAGCACGCCCGACTGAATACGTCTCCTTGCCGAAATTCAAACGCCTCCATTAAACTCGCGTGGAAGCCGAGAAATAGGACGGAGAGAGTTTTGCTACTGTGTTCGATCACAATTCCATTCAACCAGATGTAACTCTTTTGCAGAAGAGTGACCTAGTAGAACAAATACCTTGTCGTATTGAGCATTACTGGTTTCATCTTTGCCCTTGCAATACTGGTAGTTTATCTTTTGTAGTATTTGTGTCGTGTGATTTCTCTTTTGTACCCGTATTGTTTTGTTTCGATCACTTGTCCATCCGTTTTTGGTATGTTTTCTTTGACATAATTGTTTCTGTTTAGCTTATTTTTCACTGTTGTGTACTGAGAGATTTCAAGTTTCTGAAAGAAATTTTAAATTTCTCATTCACCCCCCTGGTTGATATACTCCAAATCCTACAGTTGGGATATTCATAAATACCATATGGCCAACTAGGGGCTTGTGACAAAAAAAAAGAATTTGGTGGATTAGGTGTTCCTAATCTTAGAGAATTTAGTTTGATCTTGCTTGCTTCTTGGACCAAATGATATTTCCATGGTGATAATAAGAGTTGGTTGTCTCTTGTGGACTACAAATATAACACTTGTAAACCCAGTGTCATTTGGTCCAGACAGGGTGTGGGTTCTCCCTCTTGGAAGAGTGTTACCTGGGCATTTGCTGTTGTTAGACCTTTCTTTCGATGAATTATCGGAGCTGGTATTACCATTAGTTTTTGGCTTGATATTTGAGTTGGTGAGAATTCTTTGGAAACTAAGTTTTGGGATATTTTGGAAATATGGCCCATGTTTGGGATGGGACCAACCTTAAGCTAAATTTTATAAGATGTTTTGATTTTAATTTTTTTGGCTATATGGCATGAATTATTGTTATTGCTAGAGACTTTTGTCCCAAATTTAAATCTTGACAAGCCTATATGGACTTTTAAAGCATCTTGTAATTATATTACGAAGTCTTGCTATAAGATGATTAATTATGCTGGGATTTCTGCCCCCTTTTCGAATTGGTTATGAAAGTTTCCTATTCCTCCAAATTGTCATGTTTTCTTATGACTTGTTGCTAATAATTGTATTCTAACTAGAGATAACCTTAGTAAGAGGCAACATGTGGCAAATTTATCATGATAGTACAACGTGAAGGAAATATGCCCTAGAGGCAATAATAAATTTGTTATTTATATTTCCTTATATTATGATAAATGTTTATTATTCATGCTAGAATTGTATTTACCGGAAACTTAGTACATGCGTGAATACATAGACAAACAAAGTGGCCCTAGTATGCCTCTACTTGACTAGCTCGTTGATCAAAGATGCTTAAGTTTCCTAGCCATGGACATGTGTTGTCATTTGATGAACAGGATCACACCATTAGAGAATGATGTGATGGACTAGACCCATCCGTTAGCTTAGCACTATGATCGTTTAGTTTATTGCTATTGCTTTCTCCATAACTTATACATGTTCCTATGACTATGAGATTATGCAACTCCCGAATACCGGAGGAACACTTAGTGTGCTATCAAATGTCACAACGTAACTTGGTGACTATAAAGATGCTCTACAGGTGTCTCCGATGGTGTTTGTTGAGTTGGCATAGATCGAGATTAGGATTTGTCACTCCGTGTATCGGAGAGGTATCTCTGGGCCTCTCGGTAATGCACATCACTATAAGCCTTGCAAGCAATGTGACAAATGAGTTAGTTGCGGGATGATGCATTACGGAACGAGTAAAGAGACTTGCCAGTAACGAGATTGAACTCGGTATTGAGATACCTACGATCGAATCTCGGGCAAGTAACATACCGATGACAAAGAAAACAACGTATGTTGTTATGCGGTTTGACCGATAATTAAAGATCTTCGTAGAATATGTAGAAGCCAATATGAGCATTGATACATCTCCGTCGTATCTACTTTTCCAAACACTTTTGCCCTTATTTTGGACTCTAACTTGCATAATTTGAATGCAACTAACCCGGACTGACGTTGTTTTCAGCAGAATCGCCACAGTGTTATTTTTGTGCAGAAATAAAAGTTCTCGGAATGACCTGAAAAATCAACAGAGATTATTTCTGAAATATATAAAAAATATTGGCGAAAAGATCTACGTCAGGGGGCCCACCCCTGTCCGCGAGGGTGGGGCGCGCGCCCCCTGCCTCATGGGCCCCCTGACACTCCATCGACCTCAACCTTGACTCCATATATTCACTTTCAGGGAGGAAAATATTAGAGAGAAGGATTCATCGCGTTTTACGATACGGAGCCGCCGCAAAGCCCTAAACTCTCTCGGGAGGGTTGATCAGGACCGTTGGGGGCTCCGGAGAGGGGAATCCGTCGCCATCGTCATCATCAACCTTCCTCCATCACCAATTTCATGATGCTCACCGCCGTGCGTGAGTAATTCCATCGTAGGCTTACTGGACGGTGATGGGTTGGATGAGATTTATCATGTAATCGAGTTAGTTTTGTTAGGGTTTGATCCCTAGTATCCACTATGTTCAGAGATTGATGTTGCTATGACTTTGCAATGCTTAATGCTTGTCACTAGGGCCCGAGTGCCATGATTTCAGATCTGAACCTATTATGTTTTCATGAATATATGTGAGTTCGTGATCCTATCTTGCAAGTCTATAGTCACCTATTATGTGTTATGATCCGTTAACCCCGAAGTGACAATAATCGGGATACTTACCGGTGATGACAGTAGTTTGAGGAGTTCATGTATTCACTATGTGTTAATGCTTTGGTCCGGTACTCTATTAAAAGGAGGCCTCAATATCCCTTAGTTTCCAATAGGACCCCGCTGTCACGGGAGGTGTCGGTGTCAAAACCGGCGGATCTCGGGTAGGGGGTCCCGAACTGTGCGTCTAGGCCGGATGGTAACAGGAGGTAGGGGACACGATATTTTACCCAGGTTCGGGCCCTCTTGATGGAGGTAAAACCCTACGTCCTGCTTGATTAATATTGATGATATGGGTAGTACAAGAGTAGATCTACCACGAGATCAGAGAGGCTAAACCCTAGAAGCTAGCCTATGGTATGATTGTATGTTGTGATTGTTGTCCTACGGACTAAAACCCTTCGGTTTATATAGACACCAGAGAGGGTTAGGGTTACACAAGGTCGGTTACAAAGGAGGAGATATCCATATTCGTATTGCCTAGCTTGCCTTCCACGCCAAGTAGAGTCCCATCCGGACACGAGACGAAGTCTTCAATCTTGTATCTTCATAGTCTAACAGTCCGGCCAATGGAGATAGTTCGGCTGTCCGGAGACCCCCTAATCCAGGACTCCCTCAGTAGCCCCTGAACCAGGATTTAATGACGATGAGTCCAGCGCGCAGTATTGTCTTCGGCATTGCAAGGCGGGTTCCTTCTCCGAATACATCACAGAAGAATTTGAATACGAGGATAGTGTCCGACCCTGCAAAATAAGTTCCACATTCCACCGTAGAGAGAATAATATTTTTGCAGATCTAATTTGCTGGCTTGTTTTGGCAGCATGACGTTATGTCATGGCCCGGTGATTATTCGAACCGTTTCCTTTAACCAGCCCCGCACATAACGCGAGGCAGTTTTTTGACACGTCTTGTCAAAGCAGAGATCGTGTCCCCTTATTACAGGATTCTCATCAATACGGGCGTGGGTAACCCAACCGCGCCATCAATTGCGGCGCTTGGGGGATAAGCGAGTTTTACCAGGCAAGTGGGGATGCTTAGCTTCGCCCGCCCATATAAAGGGATAAGGATTTTCCTTTCTATCCACGCCTTCTTCCTCCTTTGCTCATCCATTTTCGCACATTCGAGCTCTAGCGCCCAAGTCCACACTTCCCACCTCAACCTTATCCAACCATGTCCGGAGCAGGAGGCGGGTGGATGGTCTCCTCCGTCACGGAGGGAGACATCAAGAAACTGAGGAGAGCCGGATAGCTGCCCGACGACATCGCGCACCGGCTCCCAGATGAGGGGCAGCTCATCCCCACCCCCAGGCCCCATGAGAGGGTAGTATTCCTCACACATTTCCTCCGCAGACTGGGATTCCCTCTCCATCCATTCGTCCGGGGGCTCATGTTCTATTACGGCCTGGATTTCCATGATCTGGCCCCGAACATCATCCTCAACATCTCGGCGTTTATCGTCGTGTGCGAGGCCTTCCTCCGCATCAAGCCCCACTTCGGCTTATGGCTGAAGACCTTCAATGTCAAGCCGAAGGTGGTGGGCGGCCGCCAGGCGGAGTGCGGAGGTGCCATGGTGGGCAAGATGCCCAACGTAACATGGCTCGAGGGCTCCTTTGTGGAAACCATAAAGGGGTGGCAATTGGGGTGGTTCTACATCACCGAGCCGCGCGACCCTGCATGGGCAGCGGCCCCCGAGTTCCGATCTAGCATCCCCACGCGGCTCACCTCCTAGAAAGAGAAGGGCCTGTCCTGTGGTAGTTCGAAAGAGCTGACCGGACTCTAAACATGTATTAAAAACATGGTGAACAAGAAGCTCAAGCTTGTCAACATAGTCCAAGTTATGATCATCCGCCGGATACTCCCGTGCCAACAACGGGAGTTCAACTTGTGGGAGTTCGATCCGGCGCAGCACCGAACTCTGCACAGGCTCTTCGACATGACTCATGAAGACGCCTGGAGGGTGCTGTTCAAAAGTGCCGAGGTCCCCCCCCTACTACTGAGGATCGCGGATTCAGCGCGAAGCGCCAAGCCAGTGCGGTAAGCTGCTTTACCTTTCACAGGATACTTATTCTTTTATATAGGTTGACTCTATGCGGGATCTAAACTCCCGTACCTTTGACAGGACTGGCAGAAGTGTTGGAAATATGCCCTAGAGGCAATAATAAATTGGTTATTATTATATTATATTTCATTGTTCATGATAATCGTTTATTATCCATGCTAGAATTGTATTGATAGGAAACTCAGATACATGTGTGGATACATAGACAACACCATGTCCCTAGTAAGCCTCTAGTTGACTAGCTCGTTGATCAACAGATGGTTACGGTTTCCTGACCATGGACATTGGATGTCGTTGATAACGGGATCACATCATTAGGAGAATGATGTGATGGACAAGACCCAATCCTAAGCCTAGCACAAGATCGTGTAGTTCGTATGCTAAAGCTTTTCTAATGTCAAGTATCATTTCCTTAGACCATGAGATTGTGCAACTCCCGGATACTGTAGGAGTGCTTTGGGTGTGCCAAACATCACAACGTAACTGGGTGGCTATAAAGGTACACTACGGGTATCTCCGAAAGTGTCTGTTGGGTTGGCACGAATCGAGACTGGGATTTGTCACTCCCTGTAACGGAGAGGTATCTCTGGGCCCACTCGGTAGGACATCATCATAATGTGCACAATGTGACCAAGGAGTTGATGACGGGATGATGTGTTACGGAACAAGTAAAGAGACTTGCCAGTAACGAGATTGAACAAGGTATCGGGATACCGACGATCGAATCTCGGGCAAGTATCGTACCGATAGACAAAGGGAATTGTATATGGGATTGATTGAATCCTTGACATCGTGGTTCATCCGATGAGATCATCGTGGAGCATGTGGGAGCCAACATGGGTATCCAGATCCCGTTGTTGGTTATTGATCGGAGAGTTGTCTCGGCCATGTCTGCATGACTCCCGAGCCCGTAGGGTCTACACACTTAAGGTTCGATGACGCTAGGGTTATAGGGAAAGTATGTACGCGGTTACCGAATGTTGTTCGGAGTCCCAGATGAGATCCCGGACGTCACGAGGAGTTCCGGAATGGTCCGGAGGTAAAGATTGATATATAGGAAGTATGGTCTTGGCCACCGGAAGTGTTCCGGGCATCACCGGTAGTGTACCGGGACCACCGGAGGGGTCCGGGGGTCCACCGGGAGGGGCCACGGGCCCCGGAGGCCTACATGGGCCAATAGTGGGAAGGGACCAGCCCCTAGGTGGGCTGGGGCGCCTCCCACCAAGGCCCAAGGCGCCTCCTAGAGGGGAAGGGGCAAACCCTAGGGCAGATGGGCCCTAAGGCCCACCCCAGGTGCGCCTCCCCCTCTCCCCCTTGTGGCCGCCACCCTAGATGGGATCTAGGGCAGCCGCACCTGTTGGGGTGGGAACCCTAGGTGGGGGCGCAGCCCTCCCTCTCCCCCTATATATAGTGGAGGCAAAGGGGCAGCCCAACACACGAAGTTCTTCCCCTGTTGGCGCAGCCCTACCTCTCTCCCTCCTCGTCTCTCGTAGTGCTTGGCGAAGCCCTGCTGGAGTCCCGCGCTCCTCCTCCACAACCACGCCGTCGTGCTGCTGCTGGACGGAGTCTTCCCCAACCTCTCCTTCTCCCCTTGCTGGATCAAGGCGTGGGAGACGTCAGCGGGCTGCATGTGTGTTGAACGCGGAGGCGCCGTTGTTCGACGCTTAGATCGGAATCAACCGCGATCTGAATCGCTGCGAGTACGACTCCTTCATCCGCGTTCTTGCAACGCTTCCACTTACCGATCTACTAGGGTATGTAGATGCACTCCCCTTCCCCTTGTTGCTAGATTACTCCATAGATTGATCTTGGTGATGCGTAGAAAATTTTAAATTTCTGCTACGATCCCCAACAGTGGCATCATGAACCAGGTCTATGCGTAGTTTCTATGCACGAGTAGAACACAAGTTGTTGTGGGCGTCGACTTTGTCAATTTACTTGCCGTTACTAGTCTTATCTTGATTCGGCGGCATCGTGGGATGAAGCGGCCCGGACCGACCTTACACGTACGCTTACGTGAGACTGGTTCCACCGACTGACATGCACTAGTTGCATAAGGTGGCTAGCGGGTGTCTGTCTCTCCCACTTTAGTCGGATCGGATTCGATGAAAAGGGTCCTTATGAAGGGTAAATAGAAATTGGCATATCACGTTGTGGTTTTGGCGTAGGTAAGAAACGTTCTTGCTAGAAACCTATAGCAGCCACGTAAAAACTTGCAACCACAACTAGAGGACGTCTAACTTGTTTTTGCAGCATGTGCCGTGTGACGTGATATGGCCAAAAGGATGTGATGAATGATATATGTGATGTATGAGATTGATCATGTTCTTGTAATAGGAATCACAACTTGCATGTCGATGAGTATGACAACCGGCAGGAGCCATAGGAGTTGTCTTAATTTATTTATGACATGCGTGTCAACATAAACGTCATGTAATTACTTTACTTTATTGCTAAAGCGTTAGCCATGGTAGTAGAAGTAATAGATGACGAGACAAGTTCAAGAAGATACGATGATGGAGATCATGATGATGGAGATCATGGTGTCATGCCGGTGACAACGATGATCATGGAGCCCCGAAGATGGAGATCAAAATGAGCAAATGATATTGGCCATATCATGTCACTATTTGATTGCATGTGATGTTTATCATGTTTTACATCTTATTTGCTTAGAACGGCGGTAGCTTAAATAAGATGATCCCTCACTAAAATTTCAAGAAAAGTGTTCCCCCTAACTATGCACCGTTGCGAAGGTTCGTTGTTTTGAAGCACCACGTGATGATCGGGTGTGATAGATTCTAGCGTTCGAATACAACGGGTGTTGACGAGGCTAGCATGTATAGACATGGCCTCGGGACACATGCGAAACACTTAGGTTGACTTGACGAGCCTAGCATGTACATACATGGCCTCGGAACACGGAAGACCGAAAGGTCGAACATGAGTCGTATAGAAGATACGATCAACATGAGATGTTCACCGTTGATGACTAGTCCGTCTCACGTGATGATCGGACACGGCCTAGTCGATTCAGATCATGTTTCACTTAGATGACTAGAGGGATGTCTATCTGAGTGGGAGTTCATTAAATAATTTGATTAGATGAACTTAATTATCATGAACATAGTCTAAATTGTCTTTGCAAATATGTTGTAGATAAATAGCTCACGTTGTAGCTCCCTGTTTCAGTACGTTCCTAGAGAAAGACCAAGTTGAAAGATATTGTAAGCAATGATGCGGACTGGGTCCGTAGTCCGAGGAGTGTCCTCACTGCTACACAGAAGGCTTACGTCTTTGATGCACCGCTCGATGTGCAAACCCCTACAACGTCGTCTGTGGATGTTGTGAACACCTGACAGATACGTCCTGATGACTACTTGATAGTTAAGTGCACCATACTTTACGGCTTAGAATCGGGATTCCAATGACGTTTTGAACGCCATAGAACATATGAGATGTTCCAAGAGTTGAAATTGGGATTTCAGGCTCATGCCCGTATTGAGAGGTATGAGACCTCTGACAAGTTCTTTGCCTACAAGATGGAGGAGAATAGCTCAGCTAGTGAGCATGTGCTCAGAATGTCTAGGTGCTACAATCACTTAAATCAAGTGGGAGTTAAACTTCTAGATAATATAGTGATTGATACAGTTCTCTAGCCACTATCACTAAGCTACTAGATCTTCGTGATGAACTATGACATGCAAGGGATGGAGTTGATCCCGGAGCTGTTCGCAGTGCTTAAGATCGCAGAAGGTAGAAATCAAGAAGGAGCATCAAGTGTTGATGGTTTAACAAGACCACTGGTTTCAAGAAGGGCAAGGGCTAGAAGGGAAACTTCATGGATGGCAAACCAGTTGCCGCTCCAGTGAAGGAACCCAAGGTTGAACCCAAACCCGAGACTAAGTGCTTCTATTGTAAGGGGAATGGTCACTGGTAGCGGAATTACCCCAAATGCATGGTAAATAAGAAGGCTGGCAACTTCAACAAAGTATATACGTGTTATTAATGTGTACCTCACTAGTACTCCTGGTAGCACCTGGGTATTGGATACCAGTTCAGTTGCTATTATTGGTGACTTGAAGCAAAAAGCTACGGACTAAACGGAGACTGGCTAAGGGCGAGGTGAAGGTGTGTGTTGGAAGTGTTTCCAAAGTTGATGAGATCACCGTCGCATGCTCCATCTACCTTCGGGATTAGTATTGAACCTAGATAAATGTTATCAGGTGTCTACGTTGAGCATGAATATGATTAGATCATGTTCATTGCAATACGGTTATTCATTTAAGTTAGAGAATACTGGTTATTCTGTTTACATGAATAATACCTTTCATGGTCATGCACCCTATGTGAATGGTTCATTGAATCTCGGTCATGGTAATACACATGTTCACGCCAAAAGATGTAGAGTTAATAATGATAGTACCACTTTCTTGTGGCACTGCCGCTTAGGTCATATTGGTGTAAGATGCATGAAGAAACTCCATATCGATGGATGTTTGGAGTCACTTGATTTTGAATCGCTTGACACATGCGAGCCATGCCTCATGGGCAGGATGACTAAGACCCGTTTTCAGGTACAATGAAACGGGCGAGTGACTTGTTGGAAATCATACATGTTGATGCGTGTGATCCAATGAGAATTGAAGCGTGCGGTGGATATCGCTATTTTCTCATCTTCACTGATGATTTGGGTAGATGTAGGTATATTTACTTAATGAAGCACAAGTCTGAAACGTTTGAAAAGTTCAAGCGATTTCAGAGTGAAGTTAAGAATCATCATAACAAGAAGATCATGTTCCTACGATCTGATCAAAGGGGGATTTTCTGAGTTATGAGTTTGGCAATCACTTAAGACATTGTGGAATTGTTTCACAGTTGAAGCCACCTGGAACACCACATCGTAATGGTGTGTCCGGACGTCGTAATCGAACCTTATGAGATATGGTGCAATCTATGATGTCTCTTACCGATCTACCGCTATTATTTTGAGGTTATGCATTAGAGACAGCTGCATTCACTTTAGATAGGACACCATCCAAGTCCGTTGAGACGACGTCATGTGAACATTGGTTTGGCAAGAAACCAAAGTTATCGTTTCTCAATGTTTGGGGCTGCGATGCTTAAGGCTTCAGCCGGAGAAGCTCGAACCCAAAGCGGACAAACACATCTTCATAGGATACCCAAAGGTGACAGTTGGGTACACCTTCTATCTCAGATCCGAGGGCAAATTGTTTGTCGCTAAGAACGGGTCCTTTATCGAGAAGAAGTTTCTCTCGAAAGAATTGAGTGGGAGGAAGATAGAACTTGATGAGGCTGTCGAACCTTTACTTCAACCAGAGAGTGATGCAACACAGAAAGATGTTTTCTGTGGCGCCTACGTCTGTTGAATAGGAACTTAATGATAGTGATCATGAAGCTTCGGATCAAGTTGCTATCGAACCTCGTAGGTCGACAAGGATATGTACTACTCCTGAGTGGTACGGTAATCATGTCTTAGATATCATGTTGTTAGACAACAATGAACCTACGAGCTATGGAGAAGCGATGGTGGGCCCGTATTCCGACAAATGGTTAGAAGCCATGAAATCCGAGATAGGATCCATGTATCAGAACAAAGTATGGAGTTTGGTGGACTTGCCCGATGACCGGCGAGCCATTGAGATAAATGGATCTTTAAGAAGAAGACGGACGTGGGCGGTAATGTTACCGTCTATGAAGCTCGACTTGTGGGAAAGAGTGTTTTCACAAGTTCAAGGAGTTGACTACGATGAGAATTTCTCACCCGTAGCGATGCTTAAGTCCGTCGGAATCATGTTAGCATTAGCTGTATTTTTCGATTATGAAATCTGACAGATGGATGTCAAAAACAAGTTTTCTTACCAGTTTTTGTAAGAAAGAGTTGTATGTGATACAATCAAAGTTTTGTTGATCCTAAGGATGCTAAAAGGTATGCTGGTTCCAGCAATCCTTCTATGGACTAGAGCAAGCATCTCGGAGTCGGAATATATGCTTTGATGGAGTGATCAAAGCTTTTAGGTTTATACAATGTTTGCTAGAAACTTGTATTTACAAGAAAGTGAGTGGGAGCACTACAACATTTCTGACAAGTATATGTGGATGACATATTGTTGATTCCAAATGATGTAGAATTTTTGGAAAGCATAAACGGTTGTTTGAAGAGTGATTTTCAAAGGAAGACCTGGATAAAGCTGCTTACATATTGGGCATCAAGATCTATAGAGATAGATCAAAACGCCTGATGATACTTTCAAAGAACGCACACCTTGACATGTTTTTGAAGGAGTTCAAAATAGATCAGTCAAAGAAGGGGTTCTTACCTGAGTTGTAAGGTGTGAAGTTGAGTAAGACTCGAAGATTGACCACGACAGAAGAAAGAGGAAGGACGAAGGTCGTCCCCTATGCTTTTGTCATAAGCTCTATATGGTATGCCATGCTGAGTACCGCACCAGATGTGTGCCTTGCCACATGTCTGGCAAGAGGGTACAAAGGTGATCTAGGAGTGGATCACCAGATAGCGGTCAAAATTATCCTTAGAGGAATAAGGAAATGTTTCTCGGTTATGGAGGTGATAAAGAGTTCGACGTAAAGAGTTACGTCGATGCAAGCTTAACACCTATCCGGATAGCTCTAAGTAGAGATACCGGATATGTATAATGGAGCAACAATTTGGAATAGCACCAAGTGGAACGTGGTAGCAGCATCTGCGATATGACATAAAGTTTTGCGAAATACATAGGGATCTGAATATGGCAAACCCGTTGACTACAATCTCTCTCACAAGCATAACATGATCAAACCCAGAACTCATTGAGTGTTAATCACATAGTGATGTGAACTAGATTAGCGACTCTAGTAAACTCTTTGGATGTTGGTCACATGGCGATGTGACCTGTGAGTGTTAATCACATGGCGATGTGAACTAGATTATTGACTCTAGTGAAAGTGGGAGACTGTTGGAAATATGCCCTAGAGGCAATAATAAATTGGTTATTATTATATTATATTTCATTGTTCATGATAATCGTTTATTATCCATGCTAGAATTGTATTGATAGGAAACTCAGATACATGTGTGGATACATAGACAACACCATGTCCCTAGTAAGCCTCTAGTTGACTAGCTCGTTGATCAATAGATGGTTACCGTTTCCTGACCATGGACATTGGATGTCGTTGATAGTGGGATCACATCATTAGGATAATGATGTGATGGACAAGACCCAATCCTAAGCCTAGCACAAGATCGTGTAGTTCGTATGCTAAAGCTTTTCTAATGTCAAGTATCATTTCCTTAGACCATGAGATTGTGCAACTCCCGGATACCATAGGAGTGCTTTGGGTGTGCCAAACGTCACAACGTAACTGGGTGGCTATAAAGGTACACTATGGGTATCTCCGAAAGTGTCTGTTGGGTTGGCACAAATCGAGACTGGGATTTGTCACTCTGTGTAACGGAGAGGTATCTCTGGGCCCACTCGGTAGGACATCATCATAATGTGCACAATGTGACCAAGGAGTTGATCACGAGATGATGTGTTACAGAACGAGTAAAGAGACTTGCCGGTAACGAGATTGAACAAGGTATCGGGATACCGACGATCGAATCTCGGGCAAGTATCGTACCGATAGACAAAGGGAATTGTATACGGGATTGATTGAATCCTTGACATCGTGGTTCATCCGATGAGATCATCGTGGAGCATGTGGGAGCCAACATGGGTATCCAGATCCCGCTGTTGGTTATTGACCGGAGAGTTGTCTCGGCCATGTCTGCATGACTCCCGAGCCCGTAGGGTCTACACACTTAAGGTTCGATGACTCTAGGGTTATAGGGAAAGTATGTACGCGGTTACCGAATGTTGTTCGGAGTCCCGGATGAGATCCCGGACGTCACGAGGAGTTCCGGAATGGTCCGGAGGTAAAGATTGATATATAGGAAGTTTGGTCTTGGCCACCGGAAGTGTTCCGGGCATCACCGGTAGTGTACCGGGACCACCGGAGGGGTCCGGGGGTCCACCGGGAGGGGCCACGGGCCCTGGAGGCCTACATGGGCCAATAGTGGGAAGGGACCAGCCCCTAGGTGGGCTGGGGCGCCTCCCACCAAGGCCCAAAGCGCCTCCTAGAGGGGAAGGGGCAAACCCTAGGGCAGATGGGCCCTAAGGCCCACCCCAGGTGCGCCTCCCCCTCTCCCCCTTGTGGCCGCCAACCTAGATGGGATCTAGGGCTGCCGCATACCTTGGGGTGGGAACCTAGGTGGGGGCGCAGCCCTCCCTCTCCCCCTATATATAGTGGAGGCAAAGGGGCAGCCCAACACACGAAGTTCTTCCCCTGTTGGCGCAGCCCTACCTCTCTCCTTCCTCGTCTCTCGTAGTGCTTGGCGAAGCCCTGCTGGAGTCCCGCGCTCCTCCACCACCACCACGCCGTCGTGCTGCTGCTAGACGGAGTCTTCCCCAACCTCTCCTTCTCCCCTTGCTGGATCAAGGCGTGGGAGACGTCACCGGGCTGCATGTGTGTTGAACGCGGAGGCGCCGTTGTTCGGCGCTTAGATCGGAATCAACTGCGATCTGAATCGCTGCGAGTACGACTCCTTCATCCGCGTTCTTGCAACGCTTCTGCTTACCGATATACTAGGGTATGTAGATGCACTCCCCTTCCCCTCGTTGCTAGATTACTCCATAGATTGATCTTGGTGATGCGTAGAAAATTTTAAATTTCTGCTACGATCCCCAACAAGAAGATGGCCTGATAGATAGACTGTCCGGCTCCTTTGCCCGAAGGCCCCGCAGACGCTCTTCTGGCGAAGATGTTGACTCCGGCCCCTTATACGGTGCCGGAGAAGACCAAGAAGGCCAAGGGAACTCGAAAGAGTTCCTGACACCAGGCGTCGTCGGACTCACCGTCCGATGACTCTGCGGCGCACTCTTCGCCCGAAGACGAGGAAGAAGAAGAAGATGCTCCCTCACTGACTGGGGGAGACAAGAAAAGGAAGGCCGCCCCAACTGGGGGGGGGGCGAAGGGTCCAAGAAGGGAAGGACTCTCCTTCCGGACAGCTCCACCGCCGCCGACGAAGGCGAAGACGAGTGGTTGCCCAGGGCCAAGCCCCCGGGGAGATCGTAAGTATTCGGATACCAGAGTAACCCATAGGATTCCTTTGTCACACTGCTTTCCCTAACACCGAACACAATTATGCAGGCCGCCCCGAGCCAATATCGACGTATCGTCGGACGGCTCCCAGGGCTTGTCGGACATGGATAGCGATCCAGTCCCAACCGCCACCTCCCCTCATCCTGCCGACGACGCCGAGGTGTTGTCTCAAGAGGCACCGGATCGAGGGGAGACAATCCCGGAGGCGCCTCAAGGCGACCTTCCGGACTCTGGGAGCCGAGGGGACGGGCCCCCTGAGAGCTCCGAGTTCGGCCTTCAGCCGAACACCGCGCCGGAACCTCCAGCGGTTCCAGGCTCGGGCAGTCGGCCTCCTTCTAAAAGGGGCAAGGCGCCTGTGCCGGTGACCTCTGTCCATCCAGAGGCGCCGGACAATCTGCTGGAAGCGCTTCACAACGCTTCCATCGACGAGGAGCACCGCACTATCATGAGTGCGGTGATCCAGAAGGTTCAGTCCACCAAGAGCGGATTGACTGAAGCCTGTGCCAGCCTTCTAACAGGCTTTGAGGTAAGTGTTTTAAAATGTAGTAGAAATATTACCGCATAGACAGTAGCCCCTGATGCTTTGTTCGGTGTTCACAAAGAAAAGCCAAACAGATGATCAAATAATATCGCAGGAGTCTAATATAAGTATGTCAATATGCGTATGCAGGCTTCGCTGCTGGCGTCCGCCGCACTGACTGCGGAGGTCGCCGGGTGTTCTGCCGGGTGCCTGTCTCATCGCGGATGAGTGTTCAAAAGATGTAATATTTGAATGAGACTTGCTCGTGTGATCCTGTATGATGAAAACTTGTTTCATATGGGCTATGCAACGCTTGTGCAAATTTAAAATATTACCTTCTGTTTGGCCGTTTATCCAATCTGAGAGATGGCTAGTCCTCGGCTTCTGCCCCCATGCCACGAGTGCTGGGGTGTTCGGGATAAACCTGAGCACTCTTGTTCCCATATTTGGGTCCTTCGAGGGAGGTGCTCAGCACAACGAACAAGGCAACCAGACTAATAATGCTTTATCACTCTCACTTAGCCATAGAATTCTATAATTTTAAATTTCGGCGAAGCCCCTGGTATTCGGAAGGCCGAATTCGGGGCGCGATACACACCTGTAAGCCGGACAGGGCCGGCCCCTCGCCCTAAGCGGCATAAGTCTTTAGGGACTCGAAAAACCTCGCCGAACAGCGACCAGTCTCTCGCCTTATCATGACAGTCAGTTTTAGCTTTCTCTACTGAGGTGCTAAGCCCGACAGAACCAGGGCACAATCGCAGTAGTTCTCCTAGCACTACCTTAGCTGATAGAGCGGAACGTAAGGTACCAAAACATAGGAGCCGGGCAAACCCAACATTTGACCAAAGATATGATTCGGAGCTGATGCATATAATGCTATAAGTTCGGGGTGCCACACTTGTGAAAGTGTTCGGACTTTTCACACAGTATTGTGGGGTACGTAAGCCCCTGGTGTATTGGTCGTACCAAAGTGTACGGTTGCAAGGCATCAATAATGAACACACACACACACACACACACACACACACACATATATATATAACAAGGATGCAATAATAGTTGTAATGTCATGCATTGTTTATTAAAAAATTGCGTTAAAGCAAAGTGATACAGATAGTGCGGTAAGCAAAGAGTAGGACTATGTCCCTTCCAAAGGCAAGCTGAGGAATGATATTAAATTGAATATTTCACTCGTTACTGTAATCAACCTGGGAATTCCGTGGTATGACGTAGCTGTCTGCCTCCTTGGTTGCTGCATCATGTGTTTGGCAATAGTGCTGCCGGACCGTGTTTCCAGAGATTAAGGTCCTGCAATAAAAAGAGAAATAACCGAACGGGAAGCCCATAGTGCGGTTTAGGCCTCGTTTTGGGGCATGCCGCAGTTGTGCCCCCCTCCCCACCTGTGCCCATGGTATTTTTAATGCGTAATTATGTATGCGCGGCACGAATTTCGCCGTTGGGCTGGGATTGGGGTGGCCGCCGTATTGCTACGCGAGCTCAGATCGCGTCAGGTGGTCTATTTGTCGATTTCCTTGAGCGCGCTTGAAGGTGTCCAGGATTTGAAGCGCCGAACTGGTTGATTGCCTTGAGAGGCTGCTTTGCACTTCTGCTGCGAGGGCCGTGGTGTGCTCCTCTGTTTAGAGAGAGCGCTCTGTGTTTCCATTGACTGTAAAAACTCCGCGAGGTCCTGGCATCTTGAGCTTGAGGTATGCATAATGCGGTTTGCCCGAGCAGTGCGTGATAACCACTGCGGAACGGGACTATATCGAAGATTAACTCTTCGCTTTAGAAATTATCCGGGGATCTGAAGACCACTTCCAGTGTAACCAAGCCTGTGCAATGGGCCTCTACACCTGGAATGACGCCCTTAAAGGTCGTTTTTGTGGGTTTGATCCTTGAGGGGTCTATACCTATTTTGCGCACCCTGTCCTGATAAAGCAGGTTCAGACTGCTGCCGCCATCCATAAGGACTCGAGTGAGGTGAAATCCATCAATGATTGGGTCTAGGACCAGTGCGGCGAATCCGCCATGACGGATACTAGTGGGGTGGTCCCTGCGATCGAAGGTGATCGGGCAGGAGGACCAAGGGTTGAACTTTGGGGCGACTGGCTCCAACGCATATACGTCCCTGAGCGCACGCTTCCGCTCCCTCTTGGGGATGTGGGTCGCGTATATCATGTTCACCGTCCGCACTTGCGGGGGAAACCTCTTCTGCCCTCCGGTGTGCGGCTACCGGGGCTCCTCCTCGTCATCGCTATGCGGCCCCTTGTCCTTGTTTTCGGCAATTAACTTGCCGGCCTGCTTGAACACCCAACAATCCCTGTTGGTGTGATTGGCTGGCTTGTCTGGGGTGCCGTGTATTTGACACGAGCGATCGAGTATACGGTCCAAGCTGGACGGACCCGGCGTACTTTGTTTGAATGGCTTTTTCCGCTGACCGGGTTTAGAGCCTTTGAATCCGGCATTGACTGCCGTATCCTCAGTATTTTCGCTGTTAATGCGGCGCTTATGTTTGTTGCGACGTGACCTGCTATTGCCGTCCTTGGTATCTGAGGTACCATGGTTCTTTGATATGTTATTACTGCGAGCCAGCCAGCTGTCTTCTCCCGCACAAAAGCGGGTCATTAGCGTCGTGAGAGCTGCCATAGATTTTGGCTTTTCCTAACCAAGGTGTCGGGCTAGCCACTCGTCTCAGATGTTGTGTTTGAAAGCCGCTAAGGCCTCCGCATCCGGAGATAGTCGATGATTTGATTTTTCTTTGTAAGGAACCGAGTCCAGAATTGCCTAGCCGACTCTTCTGGCTGCTGAATTATGTAGCTCAAGTCATCGGTGTCTCGTGGTCGCACATAAGTGCCCTGAAAGTTGTCGAGGAATGCGGCTTCCAGATCTTTCCAACAGCTAATGGAGTCCACTGGCAAGCTGTTAAGACAATGCCGCGCTGGTCCTTTGAGCTTTAGTGGGAGGTATTTGATAGCGTGTAAGTCATCACCGCGGGCCATGTGGATGTGGAGGAGGAAATCCTCAATCCATACTGCGGGATCTGTTGTGTCATCGTATGATTCAAAATTTACAGGTTTGAAACCTTCTGGGAATTGATGTTCCATGACTTGGTCTGTGAAGCATAAGGGGTGTGCGGCGCCTCTGTATTGGGCTATATCGCGACGCAGCTCGAATGGGTCTTGCCCGCTGTGTTCGGCCCGGCCGGATTTGCTTTTACTGTATCCGGCGTGGCGTTTATCGTCTCGCAGAGTGGTGCACCGTCATGATCCGTAGATTGATCTTGCATGCTTTGCTTTGTCCTCCAATATGTCTCGCAGGTCTGGCGTATCTCCCCATGCCTTTTTATTTGAATGGCGTCGGGATGGAGGCTGAGCTTTCGGCTGGAATGCCTCTCTATCGCGGCCACGAGGTGGCCGATCAGCCGTATCATACGCTTCTTCCTCCAGTCGGGGTAGTAACCTGCACTTTGGGTAATTCTTGGAGGGGCGCTCGAGTTTATATTCCTCGGCCGCGAGGACTTCAGTCCATCTGTCAGCTAGCAGATCTTGATCAGTTTGAAGCTACTGCTACTTTTTCTTCAGGCTATTTGCCATGGCCATAAGCCGGCGCTTGAAGCGCTCTTGTTCGACGGGATCCTCTGGGACGGCGAATTCATCGTCGCCGAGGCTTGCCTCGTCTTCGGAGGGGGGGATGTAATTGTCATCCTCCTCCTCTCCGTCTGCCGCTCTCTCAGGAGAGCTGGCTCCTTCATCCTCCTGCTCTAAATCTTGCTGGAGGGGATTGTTGTTGTCTTCGGCACTATCCGGAGTGTTATTATCTCTTGTGCCGGTATCACCACTTTTGCTTTGGCGGGACTTAGAGCGGCGCCGCTGACGTCGGCGCTTGGGTTGCTTCTTGGAGGGGTCATCCTCCGCTATCTCGTCACCATTGCCTTCGTTGGGTGTATCCACCATGTATATGTCATATGACGAGGTGGCTTTCCAGTGCCCTATAGGCGCTGGTTCATGTTCGTCTCCTACATCGTCGTCCATACCGTCGATGTCTTCGGGGTCGAAGTCGGGCATGTCGGTTAAATAATCGACAGTGGCTACCAAGTGGGTGGTGGGTGGGCGTCGAATTTCTTCGTCGTCCGCATCCCAATCCTGTTGGCCATAGTCCGGCCAGGGATCTCCTGACAAAGAGAGAGACCTTAGTGAATTCAGAATGTCGCTGAAGGGCGAGTGCTGAAAGATATCCGCGGCGGTGAATTCCATGATCGGCGCCCAATCGGATTCGATTGGCAGGGGCGCGGATGGTTCGGAGTTCGGAAAAGAGTCCGGCACCTTGGAGTCACGGGCTGCGTAGAGGGTTAGGCAGGTGTTCGGCTCGACCACCGTTGAGACTGCAGCCCCCTGAGGCGGTGTCTAACCACCCGTCCTCGATTGGCGCAGTTGGCTCTGAGCTAAGGGTCAGAGCTGATGCGGGCGCGGCCTCTGGGGTACTGTTCGGTGGCAGACCTAGGTCATACCCATCGCGACAGTGCGGCGCGCCCGGCTGTGGCTCGAACCCGTCGAAGATCAAGTCTACGCGGATGTCGGCCGTGTAGTTCAAACTTCCAAATCTGACCTGACGGCCAGGGGCGTAGCTTTCAATCTGCTCCAGATGGCCAAGCGAATTAGCCCGCAGTGCAAAGCCGCCGAATACGAAGATCTGTCCGGGGAGAAAAGTCTCACCCTGGACCGCATCGCTATTGATGATAGTAGGAGCCATCAAGCCTAATGGCGACGACACAGAGGAACTCTCAATGAAAGCACCAATGTCGGTGTCAAAACCGGTGGATCTCGGGTAGGGGGTCCCGAACTGTGCATCTAGGCCGGATGGTAACAGGAGGCAGGGGACACGATGTTTTACCCAGGTTTGGGCCCTCTTGATGGAGGTAGAACCCTACATCCTGCTTGATTAATATTGATGATATGGGTAGTACAAGAGTAGATCTACCACGAGATCAGAGAGGCTAAACCCTAGAAGCTAGCCTATGGTATGGTTGTATGTTGTGATTGTTGTCCTACGGACTAAAACCCTTCGGTTTATATAGACACCGGAGAGGGTTAGGGTTACACAAGGTCGGTTACAAAGGAGGAGATATCCATATTCGTATTGCCTAGCTTGCCTTCCACGCCAAGTAGAGTCCCATCCGGACACGAGACGAAGTCTTCAATCTTGTATCTTCATAGTCTAACAGTCCGGCCAATGGAGATAGTCCGGCTGTCCGGAGACCTCCTAATCCAGGACTCCCTCAGGAGGGTAGGACAAAAGATGTCATACAAGTTCTTTTCCATAAGCACGTATGAGTATATTCGGAATACATGCCTACATTACATTGATGAACTGGAGCTAGTTCCGTATCACCCTATGTTATGATTGTTACATGATCAATCGCATCCGGCATAATTCTCCATCACCGATCCAATGCCTACGAGTTTTTCATATATTGTTCTTCGCTAATTTACTTTTCTGTTGCTATTATTACAATCACTACAAAACCCAAAAATATTACTTTTGCTACCGCTACTTTTGCTATCGTTACCACTACTATCATATTACTTTGCTACTAGATACCTTGCTGCAGATATTAAGTTTTCAGGTGTGGTTGAATTGAAAACTCAACTGGTAATACTTGAGAATATTCTTTGGCTCCCCTTGTGTCGAATCAATAAATTTGGGTTGAATACTCTACCCTCAAAAACTATTGCAATCCCCTATACTTGTGGGTTATCAAGCATCTAGGTTCCGATATTGGTTATTGACGGGAAGTGAGTGTCGGTCATGTCTACATAGTTCTCGAACCCGTAGGGTCCGCATAGTTAATGTTCAATGACGATCGGTATTATGAGTTTATGTGTTTTGATGTACCAAATGTTGTTCGGAGTTCCGGATGTGATCATGGACACGACGATGAGTCTTGAAATGGTCGAGACATAAAGATTGATATATTGGATGCCTGTATTCGGACACCGGATGAGTTCAGGAGGTCACCAGATATATATCAGAGTGCCGGAAGGGTTATCAGAACCACCGAATAAGTAATGGGCCTTATTGGGCCTAGGGGAGAGAGAGGGGCTGCCAAGGGCTGGCCGCTGTTGGGGAACGTAGTAATTTCAAAAAAAATCCTACGCACACGCAAGATCATGGTGATGCATAGCAACGAGAGGGAAGAGTATCGTCCACGTACCCTCGTAGACCGTAAGCGGAAGCGTTATGAGAACGCGGTTGATGTAGTCGAACGTCTTCATGATCCGACCGATCCAAATACCGAACGCACGGTGTTGGGGAACGTAGTAATTTCAAAAAAATTCCTACACACACGCAGGATCATGGTGATGCTTAGCAACGAGAGGGGAGAGTGTGTCCACGTACCCTCGTAGACAGAAAGCGGAAGCGTTAGCACAACGCGGTTGATGTAGTCGTACGTCTTCACGATCCGACCGATCCAAGTACCGAACGCATGGCACCTCTGAGTTCAGCACACGTTCAGCTCGATGAAGTCCCACGAACTCCGATCCAGTAGAGCTTCGAGGGAGAGTTCCGTCAACACGACGGTATGATGACGGTGATGATGATGCTACCGACGCAGGGCTTCGCCTAAGCACCGCTACGATATGACCGAGGTGGATTATGGTGGAGGGGGCACCCCACACGACTAAAAGATCAATGATCAATTGTTGTGTCTCCAAGGGGTGCCCCCTCCCCGTATATAAAGGAGTGGACGAGGGGGAGGGCCGGCCCTCTCTATGACGTGCCCTAGGGGAGTCCTACTCCCACCGGGAGTGGGATTCCTCCTTTCCTAGTAGAACTAGGAGCCCTTCCAAGTAGTAGGAGTAGGAGAGAAGGAAAGGGAAAAGAGAAGAGAAGGAAGGAGGGGGCGCCGCCCCTCCCCTAGTCCAATTCGGACTAAGCATTGGGGGGCGCGGAGCCTCTCCTCTCTCTTTCCCCTAAAGCCCAATAAGGCCCATATACTCCTCGGCGACTTCCCATAACTCTGTGTTATTCCGAAAAAAATACCCAAATCACTCAGAACCTTTCCGATGTCCGAATATAGTCGTCCAATATATCGATCTTTACGTCTCGACCATTTCGAGACTCCTCGTCATGTCCCCGATCTCATCCGGGACTCCGAACTACCTTCGGTACATCAAAACACATAAACTCATAATACAAATCGTCACCGAACGTTAAGCGTGCGGACCCTACGGGTTCGAGAACTATGTAGACATGACCGAGACACGTCTCCGATCAATAACCAATAGCGGAACCTGGATGCTCATATTGGCTCCTACATATTCTATGAAGATCTTTATCGGTCAAACCGCATAACAACATACGTTGTTCCCTTTGTCATCGGTATGTTACTTGCTCGAGATTCGATCATCGGTATCACAATACCTAGTTCAATCTCGTTACCGGCAAGTCTCTTTACTCATTCCGTAATACATCATCCCGCAACTAACTTATTAGTTACAATGCTTGCAAGCCTTATAGTGATGTGTATTACCGAGTGGGCCCAGAGATACATCTCCGACGATCGGAGTGACAAATCCTAATCTCGAAATAAGCCAACTCAACAAGTACCTTCGGAGACACCTGTAGAGCACCTTTATAATCACCCAGTTACATTGTGAAGTTTGGTAGCACACAAAGTGTTCCTCCGGTAAACGGGAGTTGCATAATCTCATAGTCATAGGAGCATGTATAAGTCATGAAGAAAGCAATAGCAACATACTAAACGATCAAGTGCTAAGATAATGGCATGGGTCAAGTCAATCACATCATTCTCCTAATGATGTGATCCCGTTAATCAAATGACAACTCATGTCTATGGTTAGGAAACTTAACCATCTTTGATTAACGAGCTAGTCAAGTAGAGGCATACTAGTGACACTATGTCTGTCTATGTATTCACACATGTATTATGTTCCCGGTTAATACAATTCTAGTATGAATAATAAACATTTATCATGAAATAAGGAAATAAATAATAACTTTATTATTGCCTCTAGGGCATATTTCCTTCAGCCTCCCACTTGCACTAGAGTCAATAATCTAGTTCACATCGCCATGTGATTTAACACCAATAGTTCACATCACCATGTGATTAGCAGCCATAGTTCACATCGTCATGTGACCAACACCCAAAGGGTTTACTAGAGTCAATAATCTAGTTCACATCGCTATGTGATTAACACCCAAAGAGTACTAAGGTGTGATCATGTTTTGCTTGTGAGATAAGTTTAGTCTATGGGTCTGCCACATTCAGATCCGTATGTATTTTGCAAATTTCTATGTCAACAATGCTCTGCACGGAGCTACTCTAACTAATTGCTCCCACTTTCAAAATGTATTCAGATTGAGACTTAGAGTCATCTGGATTAGTGTCAAAATTTGCATCGACGTAACCCTTTACGATGAACCTTTTGTCACCTCCATAATCGAGAAACATATCCTTATTCCACTAAGGATAATTTTGACCGATGTCCAGTGATCTACTCCTAGATCACTATTGTACTCCCTTGCTAAACTTATTGTAGGGTATACAATAGATCTGGTACACAGCATGGCATACTTTATAGAAACTATGGCTGAGGCATAGGGAATGACTTTCATTCTCTTTCTATCTTCTGCCGTGGTCGGGCTTTGAGTGTTACTCAATTTCACACCTTGTAACACAGGTAAGAACTCTTTCTTTGACTGTTCCATTTTGAACTACTTCAAAATCTTGTCAAGGTATGTACTCATTGAAAAAACTTATCAAGCGTCTTGATCTATCTCTATAGATCTTGATGCTCAATATGTAAGTAGCTTCACCGAGGTCTTTATTTGAAAAACTCCTTTCAAATACTCCTTTATGCTTTCCAGAAAATTCTACATTATTTCCGATCAACAATATGTCATTCACATATATTTATCAGAAATGTTGTAGTGCTCCCACTCACTTTCTTGTAAATACCGGCTTCCCCACAAGTCTGTATAAAACTATATGCTTTGATCAACTCATTAAAGTGTATATTCCAACTCTGAGATGCTTGCACCAGTCCATAGATGGATCGCTGGAGCTTGCACATTTTGTTAGCACCTTTAGGGTCGACAAAACCTTCTGGTTGCATCATATACAAATCTTCTTTAAGAAATCCATTAAGGAATGTAGGTTTTACATCCATTTGCCAGATGTCATAAAATGTGGCAATTTGTTCACATGATTCGGACATACTTAAGCATTGCTACGAGTGAGAAAATCTCATCGTAGTCAACACCTTGAACTTTGTCAACCTTTTTTCGACAAGTCTAGCTTTGTAGATAGTAACACTACTATCAGCATCCGTCTTCCTCTTGAAGATCCATTTATTTTATATGGCTTGCCGATCATCGAGCAAGTCAACCAAAGTCCACACTTTGTTCTCATACATGGATCCCATCTCAGATTTCATGGCCTCAACCCATTTCGCGGAATCTGGGCTCATCATCGCTTCCTCATAGTTCGCAGGTTTGTCATGGTCAATTAACATGACCTCCAGAACAGGATTACCGTACCACTCTGGTGCGGATCTCACTCTGGTTGACCTACAAGGTTCGGTAGTAACATGATCTAAAGTTACATGATCATTGCCGGTGTCAAAACCGGCGGATCTCGGGTAGGGGGTCCCGAACTGTGCGTCTAGGCCGGATGGTAACAGGAGGCAGGGGACACGAAGTTTTACCCAGGTCCGGGCCCTCTCGATGGAGGTAAAACCCTACGTCCTGCTTGATTAATATTGATGGTATGGGTATTACAAGAGTTGATCTACCACGAGATCAGAGAGGCTAAACCCTAGAAGCTAGCCTATGGTATGATTGTTGATGTGTATGTTGTCCTACGGACTAAAACCCTCCGGTTTATATAGACACCGGATAGGGTTAGGGTTACATAGAGTCCGTTACAATGGTAGGAGATCTGAACATCCGTATCGCCAAGCTTGCCTTCCACGCTAAAGAAAGTCCCTTCCGGACACGGGACGGAGTCTTCAATCTTGTATCTTCATAGTCCAGGAGTCCGGCTGAAGGTATAGTCCGGCTATCCGAACACCCCCTAATCCAGGACTCCCTCAGTAGCCCCTGAACCAGGCTTCAATGACGACGAGTCCGGCACGCAAATTGTCTTCGGCATTGCAAGGCGGGTTCCTCCTCCAAATACTTCATAGAAGATCTTGAACACAAAGATAGTGTCCGGCTCTGCAAAATAAGTTTCCACATATTGCCATAGAGAGAATAATAATATTAACACAAATCTAATCTGCTGACGTATTCTGTGGTGCGACATGCCATGGCCAAGCCTTTATCCAAATCATTTCATTATCCCACCTCAGCGCGTTATGCGAGGCGGTTTCCTTGGCACGTCTTGTCAAAGCAGAGATCGTGTCCCCTCATTTCGGGATTCTCATCAATACGGGCGTGGGTAACCCAACCACGCCTTTGATTACGGCGCTTGGAGATAAGCAAGTTTTACTAGGCTGGTGGGGACACATAATCGCGTCCACCCATATAAGGGGATAAGGATCCACCTTTTTACCCATGCCTTCTTCCTCCTCTGCCTATCCATTCTTGTGCACTCGAGCTCCAGCGCCCAAGTTCGCACTACCACCTCAACACTCTCCAGTCATGTCCGGAGCGGGAGGCAAGTGGATGGTCTCCTCTGTCACGGAGGGACACATCAAAAAGCTGAGGAAGGCCGGATATCTGGCCAGCGACATCGCGCACCGGCTCCCCGAAAAGGGGCAGCTCATCCCCACTCCTAGGCCCCACGAGAGGGTGGTATTTCTCCCCCATTTCCTCCGCGGACTAGGCTTCCCTCTGCATCCATTTGTCCGGGGGCTCATGTTCTACTATGGCCTGGATTTCCACGATCTGGCCCCAAACTTCGTCCTCAACATCTCGGCGTTTATCGTCGTGTGCGAGGCTTTCCTCCGCATCCGCCCCCATTTCGGCTTATGGCTAAAGACTTTCAACGTCAAGCCAAAGGTGGTGCGCGGCAGCCAGGCGGAGTGCGGCGGCGCCATGGTTGGCAAGATGGCCAACGTCCTGTGGCTCGAGGGCTCCTTTGTGGAGACCCTGAAGGGGTGGCAATCAGGGTGGTTTTACATCACCGAGCCGCGTGACACCGAATGGGTCGCCCCCCTGAGTTCCGATCCGCCCCCCCACGCGGCTCACCTCCTGGAAGGAGACACGCCTGTCTTGGGGTAAAAAAGGAGAGCTGACCGGACTCCAAACATGCATCCAAACCCTGGTGGACAAGAAGCTCAAGCTTGTCAACATAGTCTAGGTTATGCTTGTCTGCCTGATCCTCCCGTGTCAACGACGGGCCTTCAACCTTTGGGAATTCGACCCGGTGCAGCATCAAACTCTTAACAGGCTCTTCGACACGACGTACGAAGATGCCTGGAGGGTGCTTTTCAAGGGCGCCGAGGCTCCCGCATCCGCTACCGAGGATCGCGGATTCAGTACTCAGCATCACGCTCATGCGGTAAGCTGTTTTTCTCCTTTTACAGGGTATCAGTTTTTCATAGTTTGACTCTATGCGGGATCTGAGTTCCCTTATCTTGGATAGGATTGGGTGGTGACATCCGGACAGATCAACTGTCCGGCTCCTCTGCCCGAAGGCCCAGCGGATGTTCGCTTGGTGAAGCTGCTGGTTCCGGCGCCCTATGTGGTGCCGGAGAAGAAGGCCATGAAAAGGTCCACGGGGACTCGAAAGAGTGCCCGACGCCAGGAGGTGTCGGATTCGTCATCCGACGGTCCCGAAGCGCCTTCCTCTCATGAAGACGAGGAGGAGGAAGAAGAGACCTCTCCCCCTCCAGCGGGAGGAGAGAAGAAAAGAAAGGCCGCCCTCTCCGAGGAGGCCGGAGGGTCCAAGAAGGGGAAAACCCTTCCCCCGGACTGCTCCACCGACGCCGCCGCCGACGAAGAAGAGTGGCATCCCAAGGCCAAGCCCCTGGCGAAATTGTAAGTGTCCGGATATCGGGGTAGTTTATAGTATTTGTTTTTCGCACAGCTTTCCCTTATGTCGAATATGTTTATGCAGCCCACCTAAAGACCGGCTCGACGCATTGTCGAGCGGCTCACTGGACCCGTCGGAGGTGAACTCGCTTCCGACGGCTTCATCCCCCCGCCCTGCGGACGACACCGAAGTGTTGTCCCAACAGGTTCCAAGCCGGGAGGAGGTGGTCCTGGAGGCGCCGCAAGGCGACCTCCCGGACTCCAGGAGTGAAGGGGATGAAACCCCCCAGGGCTCCAAGTCCGGCTTAAGGCCGGACACAGCTCCGGAATCTTCAAGGGTTCCAGAGTCCGGCGGGCGATCTCCTTCCAAGAGGAGCAAGCCTACCATGCCGGTGTCCTATGTCCAACCGGAGGCGCCGGACAATATGTTGGAGGCGCTCCAAGGTGCCTCCATCGACGAGGGGCACCGCACTATTATGAGTGCGGTGATCCAGAAGGTTCGGTCCGCCAAAAGCGGACTGACTGAAGCTTGTTCAAGCCTTTTAACAGGCTTTGAGGTAAGTAAAGAATGTTCAAATAATGTTACCGCATAGACAGTAGCCCCTGATGCTCTGTTGGGCGTTCGGGAAGAAAAGCCGAATAGAGGATCAAAGAATTCGCAGGAGTCTAACAAAAGGAGTCAATATGCGTATGCAGGCTTCTCTGCTAGCATCCACCGCACTGACTGCGGAAGTGGACGTGCTGAAGCAGAGTCTCGAGAAGTCCGAGCAAGAGCTCGGGCGTGCCAAGAAGCAGCTCGAGGAGAAGGAAGGTAAGAAATACCCTGTGTGAATATGTATATAAAAAAGGTGCAATTGCAAAAAATGACAGGATTAACATGGCTATTGCAGGGGCCACGTCTGAGGTGGCGACCCTTAAGCAAGCGCTGCTCGAGGCCGAGAAGAATGCGGCCGTGGAGCGCGCCGAGCGGGAGAGGTATGAGGCTGAGGTTGGCAAGGTGCGGCAAGAGCTCCAGGTTCTCATGAGAAACATGAGAGCTTGGAGCTTGACTCGAAGACACGAGCGTCCGAGCTCGCGGCAGCTATAGAAAATGCCAAGTCTGCCAAGGCCGAGTCCCAGAAGACCCTCCAGGAGCTGGATGAGGTGAAGAAGATTGCGGCAGGTAAGGCATTCTTTATGCAAAGCAAACACATAAACGTGAGTTACCTGTTACTTACCCGAATCCGGAGCTCTCCAGGAGCATTCGCAGATCTTCCCCGGAGTGTATCCGATGCCGCCGCATTCTATCGAGCCGAGGAGGGCAGCTCGATGGAGAAGGTGTTCTGTTCTCAGTACGCTGAGGCCGGACACCCCGTGCCCCTGAGCGGCCAGCTGAAGCAACTGGTCGAGCTCCACAAGGCGGCCGAACAAGCCATGAAGGGCCTCCTAGTCCGGCTGTGGCCTGGAGAGGCTCTGCCTGGGAGCTATTTCGGGCTGGTGCGGCGGCTGGTGGAGGCCTGTCCGAGGCTTGAAGACATCAAGCGCTCTGTCTGCATTGAAGGTGCCCGTAGGGCCCTTGCCCGTGCTAAGGTGCACTGGGGCAAGCTGGATGCGGAGAAGCTTGTGAAGGACGGGCCACCGCCGGGGAAAGAGCATCGCAAGCCCAAGAATTATTATAAGGATGTTCTGAAGGGTGCCCGCCTTGTTGCGGATGAATGTACCAAGGATGTATTTTTGAGTAAAACCCGCTCGTGTTATCCTGTGCGCTGAAAACTTGTTCATATGCGCTAAGCAATGCTGCTTGAATTTAAAATATTACCTTATGTGCGGCTGTTTATCAATACTGAGAGATGGCGAGTCGTCGGCTTCTGCCCCCATGCCGCTAGTGCTGGGGTGTTCGGGGATAAACCTGGGCGCTCTTTTTCCCATATTTGGGTCCTTCGAGGGAGGCGCTTAGCCCAACGAACGAGGCAATCGGACTATAATGTGTGAACACTCTCACTTAGCCATAGAATTCTATAATTTTAAATTTCGGCGAAGCCCCTAGTATTCAGAAAACCGATTTCGGGGCGCTATCCATGCCTTGGCCGGACAGAGCCGACTCCTCGCCCGAAGCGGCATAAGTCTTTAGGGACTCGAAAAAATCTCTCGAACAGCGACCAGCTCTCGCTTCATCATGACAGTTAGTTTTAGCTTTCTCCACTGAGGTGTTCGGCCCAGCTCAACTGGGGCACAATCGCAGTGGTTCTCCTAGTGCTACCTTAGCCGATATAGCGGAACGTAAGGCACCAAAACATAGGAGCCGAGCAAACCCAACTATTGACCCAAGACATGATTCGGAGCCGATGCATATAATGCTATAAGTTCGGGGTGCCGCACTTGTTAAAGTGTTCGGACTTCTCACACCATGTTGAGGGGTACTGAAGCCCCTGGCGTATTTTGGCCGTACCAAAGTGTACGGGTGCAACATGTCATTAAGGAACATATATATATATATAAAGGTAATGTAGAAAATAGACAAAAGCTATGCATTGTTCATTAAAATAGCTGCGACCAAAGCAGAACGATACAATTGATGTAATAAACAAAAAGTTGGACTATTTAACATGTCTGCTTCAGGGGCAAGCTACGGGATAGTATGCGAAATGGGTATACTCCTCGTGATAGAGACCACCTGGGATTTCCGTAATGCGGCATGGCTTGTCTGCTTTCCTGGTCCTTGCATCGTTTGTGCGACAATTGAACTGCCGAACAAGCCTTCCGAAGAGTAGAGTCCTGGAAGTAAGAGAAAAGTGTAAAAAAAGTCGGCAGCCCCTGGTGCGGTTTAAGCCGTGTTTTGGGCGTGCCGTGATGGTGCCCCTCCCCCTATGCCCATGGTATTTCCAGAGCGTAGTTATGGATGCGAAGTACTGGCGTCGCCTTTTTGCGAGGGTTGGGGTTGGGGACGCATTTCTACGCCTGCTCAGAACGTGCCAGGCGGTCTTCTTGTAGGTTACTCCGAGCGCGCTTGACGGTGTCCGGTCGTTGAATGGCCGGACTGGAGAACTGCCTGGAGAGGCTGCTTTGTACTTCCGCTGCGAGGGCCGCCGTGTGCTCCTCCGTTCGGAGGGAGCATTCGGTGTTTCCATTGACCGTAATTACTCCTCGAGGGCCTGGCATCTTGAGCTTAAGGTATGGGTAGTGCGGGACCGCATTGAACTTGGCAAATGCGGTTCGCCCGAGCAGTGCATGATAACCACTGCGGAACGGGACTATGTCGAAGATTAACTCCTTGCTTCGGAAATTATTCGGACATCCGAAGACCACTTCAAGTGTGACTGAGCCTGTGCAGCTGGCCTCTACACCTGGTATTATGCCTTTAAAGGTCGTTTTGGTGGGCTTAATCCTCGAGGGATCTATGCCCATTTTCCACACTGTATCCTAGTAAAGCAGGTCCAGGCTACTGCCGCCGTCCATAAGGACTCTAGTGAGATGAAATCCGTCAATAATTGGGTCGAGAACCAATGCGGCGAATCCGCCATGATGGATGCTAGTGGGATGGTCTCTTCGATCAAATGTGATCGGGCAGGAGGACCATGGGTTGAACTTTGGGGCGACTGGCTCTACCGCGTATACATCCCTTAACGCGCGCTTCCGCTCCCTTTTGGGGACATGGGTGGCGTATATCATGTTCACCGTCCGCACTTGTGGGGGAAAACCCTTCTGTCCATTGTTGTTCGGCGGCCAGGGCTCCTCGTCGTCATCGCTATGCAACCCCTTGTCTTCATTGTCGGCGCTTAATCTGCCTGCCTGCTTGAACACCCAACAGTCCCTGTTGGTGTGATTGGCCGGCTTTTCGGGGGTGCCATGTATTTGGCACAAGCGGTCGAGTATTCGGTCCAAGCTGGACGGGCCCCTGGGATTCCTTTTGAATGATTTTTTCTGCTGACCGGATTTAGAGCCTCTGAATCCGGCATTAACTGCCGTATCCTTAGCATTGTCGCCGTTGATGCGGCGCTTCTGTTGGTTGCGACGCGAACTGCCACTAATGTCCCTGGTGTCCGAACGACCAGGGTTCTTGGTCATATTGTTGCTTCTAGCGAGCCAGCTGTCTTCTCCCGTGCAAAAGCGGGTCATGAGTGCCGTGAGTGCTGCCATAGATTTCGGCTTCTCTTGTCCTAGGTGCCGAGCAAGCCACTCGTCGCGGATATTATGCTTGAAGGCTGCTAAGGCCTCTGCGTCCGGACAGTCGAGTATTTGATTTTTCTTTGTTAGGAACCGTGTCTAGAATTGCCTGGCCGATTCGTCTGGCTGCTGAATTACGTGGCTTAGGTCGTCAGCGTCTGGGGGTCGCACATAAGTGCCCTGGAAATTGTCGAGGAATGCGGCTTCCAGGTCCTCCCAACAGCTGATTGACCCTGTTGGCAGGCTGTTAAGCCACTGCCGAGCTGGTCCTTTAAGCTTGAGTGGGAGGGATTTGATGGCGTGGAAATCATCGCCGCGGGCCATGTGGATATGAAGGAGATAATCCTCGATCCATACCGCAGGATCTGTTGAGCCATCATATGGTTCGATGTTTACGGGTTTGAAACCCTCGGGGATTTGATGATCCATTATTTTGTCTGTGAAGCACAATGGGTTTGCGGCGCCTCTGTATTGGGCGATATCATGACGTAGCTCCAATGAGCTTTGTCTACTGTGTTCGGCCCTGCCGAATCTGTGGCCGGCGTGACGGTTGTCATCTCGAGCCATGGGGTGCCTACGCGATCCGTAGATCGATCTTGTTTGCCTTGTCTTGTCCTCCACCATGTCTCGTAGGTTCGGCGCATATTCCCGTGCCTTGGTACGGGGTGCGGCTTGGGTGGAGGGCCATGAGGCCTCTCTGTCGCGACCACGAGGTGGCCTGTCGGCCGTGTCGAGTGCTTCCTCCTCTAATCGGGGTAGCAACCTGCGCTTCGGGTAGCACTTGGAGGGGCGTTCGGGTTTATGCTCTTCGGCCGCAAGGACTTCAGTCCATCTATCGACTAGCCGATCTTGATCAGCTTTAAGCTGTTGCTGTTTTTTCTTGAGGCTTCTTGCCGTGGCCATAAGCCTGCGTTGAAAACGCCCTTGTTCGACGGGATCCTCTGGCACGGTGAATTCGTCGTCGTTGAGGCTTACCTCATCTTCGGAGGGAGGCATACAATTATTGTCCTCGACCTCTCTGTCGGCCGCTCTCCTCGTGACTCCAGTGATCTCAGGATATCGCCGAAAGGCGAGTGCTGAAAGACGTCCGCGGCCGTGAACTCCATGATCGGCGCCCAATCGGATTCGCTCGGCAGGGGCGCGGAGAGTTCGAAGTCCGGAGAAGAATCCGGCTCCATGGAGTCACGAGTCTTGCAGAGTACGGGGCGGGTGTTCAGCTCAACCGCCGTTGGGATCGCGGCCCCCGAGGTGACGTCCAACCGCCCATCCTCGATCGACGCAGCCGGCTCCGAACTAGAGGTCGGAGCCGATGCGGGTGCGGCCTCCAGGGCTCTGTTCGGCGGCAGAGCTAGATCATGCTCGTCGCGACAAAGCGGCGCGCTCGGCAGTGGTTCGAATCTGTCGAAGATCAAGTCCCCGCGGATGTCGGCCGTGTAGTTTAAACTTCCGAATCTGACCTGACGGCCAGGGGCGTAGCTTTCGATCTGCTCTAGATGGCCAAGTGAATTGGCCCGCAGTGCAAAGCCGCCAAAGACGAAGATCTGTCCGGGGAGGAAGGTCTCACCCTGGACTGCATCGCCATTGATGATCGTAGGAGCCATCGGGCCTGACGGCGACGGCACAGAGGAACTCTCAATGAAAGCACCAATGTCGGTGTCAAAACCGGCGGATCTCGGGTAGGGGGTCCCGAACTGTGCGTCTAGGCCGGATGGTAACAGGAGGCAGGGGACACGAAGTTTTACCCAGGTTCGGGCCCTCTCGATGGAGGTACAACCCTACGTCCTGCTTGATTAATATTGAGGGTATGGGTATTACAAGAGTTGATCTACCACGAGATCAGAGAGGCTAAACCCTAGAAGCTAGCCTATGGTATGATCGTTGATGTGTATGTTGTCCTACGGACTAAAACCCTCCGGTTTATATAGACACCGGATAGGGTTAGGGTTACATAGAGTCGGTTACAATGGCAGGAGATCTGAACGTCCGTATCGCCAAGCTTGCCTTCCACGCTAAGGAAAGTCCCTTCCGGACACGGGACAGAGTCTTCAATCTTGTATCTTCATAGTCCAGGAGTCCGGCTGAAGGTATAGTCCGGCTATCCGAACACCCTCTAATCCAGGACTCCCTCAATCATCATCATTAGCTTCCTCACTAATTGGTGTAGGAGTCACAGAAACAGATTTCTGTGATGAACTACTTTCCAATAAGGGAGCAGGTACAGTTACATCATCAAGTTCTACTTTCCTCCCACTCACTTCTTTCGATAGAAACTCCTTCTCTAGAAAGGATCCATTCTCAGCAACAAATATCTTGCCTTCGGATCTGTGATAGAAGGTGTACCCAACAGTTACTTTTGGGTATCCTATGAAGACACACTTCTCCGACTGGGTTTGAGCTTATCAATATGAAACTTTTTCACATAAGCATCGCAACCCCAAACTTTAAGAAACGACAGCTTAGGTTTCTTGCTAAACCACAGTTCATACGGTGTCGTCTCAACGGATTTAGATGGTGCCCTTTTTAATGTGAATGCAGCTGTCTCTAATGCATAACCCCAAAACGATAGTGGTAAATCGGTAAGAGACATCATAGATTGCACTATATCAAATAAAGTACGGTTATGACGTTCGGACACACCATTACGCTGTGGTGTTCTAGGTGGCATGAGTTTGTGAAACTATTCCACATTGTTTTAATTGAAGACCAAACTCGTAACTCAAATATTCGCCTCTGCGATCAGATCGTAGAAACTTTATTTTCTTGTTACGATGATTTTCCACTTCACTCTGAAATTCTTTGAACTTTTCAAATGTTTCAGACTTATGTTTCTTCAAGTAGATATACCCATATCTACTCAAATAATCTGTGAAGGTCAGAAAATAACGATACCCACCGCGAGCCTCAACACTCATCGGACCTCATACATCAGTATGTATTATATCCAATAAGTCAGTTGCTCGCTCCATTGTTCTGGAGAACGGAGTTTTAGTCATCTTTGCCCATGAGGCATGGTTCACAAGCATCAATTGATTCATAATCAAGTGATTCCAAAAGCCCATCAGTATGGATTTTCTTCATGCGCTTTACACCAATATGACCTAAACGGAAGTGCCACAAATAAGTTGCACTATCATTATTAACTTTGCATCTTTTGGCTTCAATATTATGAATATGTGTATCACTACGATTGAGATTCAACAAACCATTTTCATTGGGTGTATAACCATAGAAGGTTTTATTCATGTAAACAGAATAACAATTATTCTCTAACTTAAATGAATAACCGTATTGCAATAAACATGATCAAATCATATTCATGCTCAACGCAAACACCAAATAACACTTATTTAGGTTCAACACTAATCCCGAAAGTATAGAGAGTGTGCGATGATGATCATATCATTATTGGAACTACTTCCAACACACATCGTTACTTCACCCTTAACTAGTCT
Organism: Triticum urartu; assembly: GCF_003073215.2. Lineage (NCBI taxonomy): Eukaryota > Viridiplantae > Streptophyta > Magnoliopsida > Poales > Poaceae > Triticum > Triticum urartu. The sequence goes on from NC_053023.1 coordinate 673,830,132, forward strand.
CCGTTCAATCTGCAACTCCCGTTTCAAGTTACTACTCTTAGCAACTGAACTAGTATAAAATACCGAGGGGTTGCTATAAACACTAGTAAAATACACATCAATAACATGTATATCCAATATACCTTTGTTCACTTTGCCATCCTTCTTATCCGCCAAATACTTGGGGCAGTTCTGCTTCCACTGACTAGTCCCTTTGCAGTAAAAGCACTTAGTCTCAGGCTTAGGTCCAGACTTGGGCTTCTTCACTTGAGCAGCAACTTGCTTGCCGTTCTTCTTGAAGTTCCCCTTCTTCCCTTTGCCCTTTTCTTGAAACTAGTGGTCTTGTTAACCATCAACACTTGATGCTTTTCTTGATTTCTACCTTCATCGATTTCAGCATCACGAAGAGCTTGGGAATCGTTTCCGTTATCCCTTGCATATTATAGTTCATCCCGAAGTTCTAGCAACTTGGTGATAGTGACTAGATAAGTCTGTCAATCACTATATTATCTGGAAGATTAACTCCCACTTGATTCAAGTGATTGTAGTACTCACACAATCTGAGCACATGCTCACTAGCTGAGCTATTCTCCTCCATCTTGTAGGCAAAGTAATCTCAGAGGTCTCATACCTCTCGACACGGGCATGAGTACGAAATACCAATTTCAACTCTTGGAACATCTTATATGCTCCGTGGCATTCAAAACATTTTTGAAGTCCCGGTTCTAAGCCGTAAAGCATGGTGCACTAAACTATTAAGTAGTTATCTGCTACCTCTTTTAGCACTGCGTTGGTTTCCCCGGAAGAGGAAGGGATGATGCAGCTAAAGTAGCGTAAGTATTTCCCTCAGTTTTTGAGAACCAAGGTATCAATCCAGTAGGAGGCTACGCGCGAGTCCCTCGCACCTGCACAAAACAAATAGATCCTCGCAACCAACACAAATAGGGGTTGTCAATCCCTATAGGGCCACTTACGATAGTGAGATCTGATAGATATGATAAGATAATATTTTTGGTATTTTTATGATAGAGATGCAAAGTAAAATAAAGGCAAAGTAAATAACTAAGTAGTAGGAGATTGATATGATAAAGATATACCCGGGGGCCATAGGTTTCACTAGTGGCTTCTGTCGAGAGCATAAGTATTCTATGGTGGGTGAACAAATTACTGTTGAGCAATTGACAGAATTGAGCATAGTTATGAGAATATCTAGGTATGATCATGTATATAGGCATCACGTACGAGACAAGTAGACCGACTCCTGCCTGCATCTACTACTATTACTCCACTCATCGACCGCTATCCAACATGCATCTAGAGTATTAAGTTAAAAACAGAGTAATGCCTTAAGCAAGATGACATGATGTAGAGGGATAGACTCATGCAATATGAAGAAAACCCCATCTTGTTATCCTCGATGGCAGCAATACAATACGTTCCTTGCTGCCCTTACTGTCACCGGGAAAGGACACCGCAAGATTGAACCCAAAGCTAAGCACTTCTCCCATTGCAAGAAAGATCAATCTAGTAGGCCAAACCAAACTGATAATTCGAAGAGACTTGCAAAGATAACCAATCATACATAAAAGAATTCAGAGAAGATTCAAATATTATTCATAGATAGACTTGATCATAAACCCACAATTCATCAGTCTCAAAAAACACACCGCAAAAAGAAGATTACATCGAATAGTTCTCCACAAGAGAGGGGGAGAACATTGTATTGAGATCCAAAAAGAGAGAAGAAGCCATCTAGCTACTAACTATGGACCCGTAGGTCTGAGGTAAACTACTCACACTTCATCAGAAGGGCTATGGTGTTGATGTAAAAGCCCTCCGTGATCGATGCCCCCTCCGGCGGAGCTCTGGAACAGGCCCCAAGATGGGATCTCGTGGATACAGAAAGTTGCGGCGGTGGAATTAGGTTTTTGGCTCTGTATCTGGTCGTTTGGGGGTACGTGGGTATATATAGGAGGAAGAAGTACGCCAGTGGATCAACAGAGGGCCCACGAGGGTGGAGGGCGCGCCTGGGGGGTAGGCGCGCCCCCTACCTCGTGGCCTCCTGTTACGTGTCTTGACGTAGGTTCTGATGTCTACTACACAACCTTCTTCTTGTAGACGTTGTTGGGCCTCCAAGTGCAGAGGTTTGTATGACAGTAGCAAATTTCCCCCAAGTGGATGACCTAAGGTTTATCAATCTGTAGGAGGCGTAGGATGAAGATGGTCTCTCTCAAACAACCCTGCAACCAAATAACAAAGAGTCTCTTGTGTCCCCAACACACCCAATACAATGGTAAATTGTATAGGTGCACTAGTTTGGCGAAGAGATGGTGATACAAGTGCAATATGGATAGTAGATAAAGGTATTTGTAATCTGAAATAATAAAAACAGCAAGGTAACTAATGATAAAAGTGAGCGTAAACGGTATTGGAATGCGTGGAAATAAGGCCTGGGGTTCATACTTTCGCTAGTGCAAGTTCCCTCAACAATAATATCATAATTGGATCACATAACTATCCCTCAACATGCAACAAAGAGTCACTCCAAAGTCGCTAATAGCGGAGAACGAACGAAGAGATTATGGTAGGGTACGAAACCACCTCAAAGTTATTCTTTCCAATCAATCCGTTGGGCTATTCCTATAAGTGTCACAAACAGCCCTAGAGTTCGTACTAGAATAACACCTTAAGATACAAATCAACCAAAACCCTAATGTCACCTAGATACTCCAATGTCACCTCAAGTATCCGTGGGTATGATTATACGATATGCATCACACAATCTCAGATTCATCTATTCAACCAACACAAAGGACCTCAAAGAGTGCCCCAAAGTTCTACCGGAGAATCACGGCGAAAACGTGTGCCAACCCCTATGCATAGGTTCATGGGCGGAACCCGCAAGTTGATCACCAAAACATACATCAAGTGAATCACGTGGTATCCCATTGTCACCACAGATACGCACGGCAAGACATACATCAAGTGTTCTCAAATCTTTAAAGACTCAATCCGATAAGATAACTTCAAAGGGGAAACTCAATTCATTACAAGAGAGTAGAGGGGGGAAGAAACATCATAGGATCCAAATATAATAGCAAAGCTCGCGATACATCAAGATTGTATCACCTCAAGAACACGAGAGAGAGAGATCAAACACATAGCTACTGGTACATACCCTCAGCCCCAAGGGAGAACTACTCCCTCCTCGTCATGGAGAGCACCGGGATGATGAAGATGGCCACCGGAGAAGGATTGCCCCCTCCGGCAGGGTGCCAGAACGGGTCTAGATTGGCTTTCGGTGGCTACGAAGGCCTCTGGCGGCGGAACTCCTGATCGAATGTGCGTTCTGGAAGTTTTAGGATACGTGGGTATATATGGGTGAAAGGAGTACGTCGGTGGACCGAAGGGGGGGCCACGAGGTAGGGGGCGCGCCCCAGGGAGGTGGGCGCACCCCTACCCTCGTGAGCTCCTCCTTCATCTTCTGACATAGGGTCCAAGTCTATCCGATCGGTTTCCTTCCAAAAATAACTTCTCCAGTTGATTTCATTCCGTTTCGACTCCGTTTGATATTCCTTTTCTTCGAAACACTGAAATAGGCATAAAACAGCAAATCTGGGCTGGGCCTCCGGTTAATAGGTTAGTCCCAAAAATAATATAAAAGTGGAAAATGAAGCCCAATATTGCCCAAAAGAGTAGATAATATAGCATGGAGCAATCAAAAATTATAGATACGTTGGAGACGTATCAGGGTCCAAGTCTCCTGAGTTGTATTCGATGAGAAAATCACGTTCCCGAAGGTTTCATTCCGTTTGGACTTCGTTTGATATTCCTTTTCTTCGAAACCCTAAAACAGGCAAAAAAATAGCAATTCTGGGCTGGGCCTCCGGTTAATAGGTTAGTCCCACAAATAATATAAAAGTGGATAATAAAGCCCAATAATGTCCAAAACAGTAGATAATATAGCATGGAGCATTCAAAAATTATAGATACGTTGGAGACGTATCAAGCATCCCCAAGCTTAATTCCTACTCGTCCTCGAGTAGGTAAATGATAAAAAGTGAATTTTTTATGCGGAGTGCTACTTGGCATAATTTTAATGTAATTCTTCTTAATTGTGGTATGAATATTCAGATCCGAAAGATTCAAGACAAAAGTTCATATTGACATAGAAAATAATAATAATAATACTTCAAGCATACTAACAAAGCAATTATGTCTTCTCAAAATAACATGGCTAAAGAAAGTTATCCCTACAAAATCATATAGTCTGGCTATGCTCTATCTTCACCACACAAAATATTTAAATCATGCACAAGGCCAATGACAAGCCAAGCAATTGTTTCATACTTTTGACATTCTCAAAACTTTTTCAATCTTCACGTAATACATGAGCGTGAGCCATGGATATAGCACTATAGGTGGAATAGAGTGGTGGTTGTGGAGAAGACAAAAATGAGAATATAGTCTCACATCAACTAGGCGTATCAACGGGTGAGGGAGTCCTGGATTAGGGGGTGTTCGGGTAGCCGGACTATACCTTCAGCCGGACTCCAGGACTATGAAGATACAAGATTGAAGACTTCATCACGTGTCCGGATGGGACTTTCCTTGGCGTGGAAGGCAAGCTTGGCGATGCGGATATTCAAGATCTCCTACCATTGTAACCGACTTTGTGTAACCCTAACCCTCTCCGGTGTCTATATAAACCGGAGGGTTTTAGTTCGTAGAACAACTTCATCATACAACAATCATACCATAGGCTAGCTTTTAGGGTTTAGCCTCCTTGATCTCGTGGTAGATCTACTCTTGTACTACCCATATCATCAATATTAATCAAGCAGGATGTAGGGTTTTACCTCCATCAAGAGGGCCCGAACTTGGGTAAAACATTGTGTCCCTTGTCTCCTGTTACCATCCGGCCTAGACGCACAGTTCGGGACCCCCTACCCGAGATCTGCCGGTTTTGACACCGACAACGGGCTATGGAGATGCCCATCAATAGATATCAATGTGTGTGAGTAGGGATTGCCATGCAACGGATGCACTACAGCTATAAGTATATGAAAGCTCAAAAATAAACTAAGTGGGTGTGCATCCAACTTGCTTGCTCATGAAGACCTAGGGCAATTTGAGGAAGCCCGTCATCGGAATATACAATCCTTTGTTGACCCATGACGCTAGCCATGGTGGGGGATCCGAGTGAAAGGCAGGAGGCGCCACCCACTTGGCGCTCCTGGGAGCGGTGATATAGAACCACTCTCGTTGCCACAAGCCGAGCTCCTCTTGAAAGGAGCCCTCGGGCCACGGAGCATCGGCATTCTTACTTATGACAGCACCTCCGCACTCTGCGTGCCGTCCCTCGATCATCTTTGGCTCCACTCCAAAAGTCTTGAGCCATGGTCCGAAGTGAGGAGTAACACGAAGGAACGCTTCGCACACAACGATGAATGAGGAAATGTGGAGGATGGACTCCGGAGCTAGGTCATGAAATTCCAGCCCATAATAGAACATCAACCCCCTCATGAAGGGATCCATCGGGAAGCCTAAACCCCGAAGGAAGTGAGACATGAACACTACGCTCTCACCAGGCTGGGGACCGGGAATAGCCTGCCTTTGAGCAGGCAACCTATGTGAAATTTCGATGGTCAAAAACTTAGCCTCTCTCAACCTTAGCACGTCCTCCTCCGTGACGGAGGAGGGCATCCATCGGCCTCGAAGGTCGGAACCGGGCATTGTCGAAGGTCCGAAGCGCCTGGAATCTGGAGCCTAGGGTGTTGGAACTCGAGGCGACAGGCGAACTTGTTTTGAGATTGAAGAAAAGGAGTAAGGCCTTGGTCTCTTTATAAGAGGTTGAATACCAAGAGCCCTCCCTGTAACCGTTTGGGACTCGCCTTTAATCGAGAAAACATGCTAACGGGCACGATTGGGTTACCCACGTCCGTATTAACGAGGATCCCATAAACAAAGGGGACACGATCTCTGCTTTGACAAGATGTGCCAAGGAAACCGCCTCGCAAAACACGCTGAGGTGGAGAAGTGAAAACGATTCGAATAAAGGCTTGGCCGTAGTGTGATGTCACGCTGCAGAATACGTCAGCAGATTAGATTTGTGTTAATATTATTCTCTCTATGGCAATACATGGAAGCTTATTTTGCAGAGCCGGACACTACTCTTGGTTTTTACAAACTTTTATGAAGAATTTGGAGGAGGAACCCGCCTTGCAATGCCGAAGACAATTTGCATGCTGGACTCGTCGTCATTGAAGCCTGGTTCAGGGGCTACTGAGGGAGTCCTGGATTAGGGGGTGTTCGGGTAGCCAGACTATACCTTCAGCCGGACTCCAGGACTATGAAGATACAAGATTGAAGACTTCGTCCCGTGTCCGGATGGGACTTTCCTTGGTGTGGAAGGCAAGCTAGGCGATGCGGATATTCAAGATCTCCTACCATTGTAACCGACTTTGTGTAACCCTAACCCTCTCTGGTGTCTATATAAACCGGAGGGTTTTAGTCCGTAGAACAACTTCATCATACAACAATCATACCATAGGCTAGCTTTTAGGGTTTAGCCTCCTTGATCTCGTGGTAGATCTACTCTTGTACTACCCATATCATCAATATTAATCAAGCAGGACGTAGGGTTTTACCTCCATCAAGAGGGCCCGAACCTGGGTAAAACATTGTGTCCCTTGTCTCCTGTTACCATCCGGCCTAGACGCACAGTTCGGGACCCCCTACCCGAGATCCGCCGGTTTTGACACCGACATTGGTGCTTTCATTGAGAGTTCCTCTATGTCGTCGCTTTCAGGCTCGATGGCTTCTTCGATCATCAACCACGATGCAGTCCAGGATGAGACTTTTCTCCCCAGACAGATCTTCGTCTTCGGCGGCTTCGCACTGCGGGCCAACTCGCTTGGTCACCTTGAGCAGATCGAAAGTTACACCCCTGGCCATCAGGTCAGGTTTGGAAGCCTAAACTACACGGCTGACATCCGCGGGGACTTGATCTTCGACGGATTCGAGCCACAGCCAAGCGTGCCGCACTGTCTCGATGGGCATGATATAGCTCTGCCGCCGAACAGCGCCTTGGAGGCCGCACACGCATCGGTTCCGACCATTGATTCGGAGCCCACTGCGCCAATCGAGGATCAGCGGTTGGATGCTGCCTCAGGGGCTGCGATCCCAGAGGCGATCGAGCCGAACTCCAGCCCCGCACTCCGCATGGCCCGTGACTCCGAGGAGCCGGATTCCTCTCCGAACTCCGTGCCCCCCGCGCCCCCGCCGATCGAATCCGATTGGGCGCCGATAATGGAGTTCACCGCCGCGGACATCTTTCAGCACTCGCCCTTCGGCGACATCCTGAATTCTCTAGTCTCTCTCTTTATCAGGAGAGCCCTGGCCGGACTACGGTCAGCAAGGTTGGGATACGGACGATGAAGAAATTCAAAACCCATCCACCACCCACTTCGTAGCCACTGTCAATGACTTAACTGACATGCTCGACTTCGACTCCGAAGACATCGACGGTATGGACGACGATGCACGAGACAACCAAGAACCAACGCCTATAGGGCATTGGACAGCCACCTCATCTCACGATGTGTACATGGTGGATACCCCTAAAAGAAGCAACAACGAGGAAAACGGGGAGGGGGATCGATCTCTCGAAAAACAATCAATGCGTCGGCGTAAACGCCGACCTAAGCCCCGCCTCGATAAAGACCCAGCCATAGAGCAGGATGAGCCGGTAGACGACGAGCATGCCTCAGAGCAACCGTCCCAACAAGACAAACCGGATAGAGAAACCGAACATTCCTCCCCCGGCGAAAATGGCATTCCGGACGACCCTACGCCGGACAAGCCCACGAAGCAGAAGAACCTCCACAAACGGCTCGTTGCAACCGCACGCAGCCTGAAAAAGCAGAAGCGGAAGCTAAAAACTGCGGAAGATGCACTCAGGATCAGATGGATTAAAGTAATCAATACCGCAGACAAATACGGCGGCAGTCGCCGCACTAAAAGCTATCCAAGGAGAAAACTACTGCCTGAATTCGACGAGGAGGCCTTAGAGCCCTCGCATTCAAAAATTAAGAAAGCCACACGGTCAGATAGACGACCCCGGGGCCAGCTTAAAGCGGCAAGCAGCGCCGCACTTAAGCCGGCATGCGACCCACTTAAGGATTCGTATCACGGCCCAGCCAGGTCCATTTACGGGCCAAGAAAGCAAGCTCTCATAAGCAATGCAATAAAGCCATTATCAGAATCCGGCACACCCAAATACAGGGGTGCCGCACACCCCCTATGTTTCACCGATGAGGTCCTGGATTATGAATTTCTAGCGGGATTCAAACCCGTAAACATAGAGGCATATGATGGAACAACAGACCCTGGAGTCTGGATCGAGGATTATATCCTCCACATACATATGGCTCGAGGAGATGACCTCCATGCCATAAAATACTTACCCCTCAAGCTTAAAGGGCCAGCCCGGCATTGGCTTAAAAGCCTTCCTGAAAACACAATCGGAAGTTGGGAAGAGCTCGAGGACGCTTTTTGAGCAAATTTTCAAGGGACCTATGTCCACCCTCCGGATGCAGATGATCTTAGTCACATAGCTCAACAGCCCGGAGAGTCAGCTCGGCAATTCTGGAATAGATTTCTTACTAAAAAGAATCAGATAGTCGACTGTCCGGACGCTGAAGCCTTAGCAGCTTTCAGGCATAATGTCCGAGACGAATGGCACGCCATACACCTCGGCCAAGAAAAGCCAAGAACAATGGCGGCACTAACAAGCATCATGACCCGCTTTTGCGCAGGAGAGGATAGCTGGTTGGCAAGATGCAGCACCAGCGACCCAAGTACATCCGAAACTAGGGATGGAAACGGAAAACCGCGATGCAATAAGGACCGTCACTGGACTAAGGAAAAAAGTCCGAAGAGCACGGCAGTCAATGCCGGATTCAAAAGCTCACGACCGAATCAGAAAAAGCCGCCCCTCCAAGATAACATGGACGACCTATCCAACCTAAACAAAATCCTGGATAGGATATGTCAAATACACAGTACTCCCGGAAAGCCTGCTAACCATACCCATAGAGATTGTTGGGTTTTCAAACAATCCGGCAGACTCAACGCCGAACACAAGGGGCTCGACACACCAAGCGAAGACGAGGACGAACCCCAAAAGCAGAGTACCGGGAAACAAAAGAATTTCCCACAAGAAGTAAAAACAGTAAACTTACTCCACATAACAAAACATGCGGCGCCCATAAAGGTACGCGCCCCACGGTCTATCCCAAAGGAATCCCGCCACCAGTTGTCAAAACCAATCATCTTCGATCATCTGGATTATTCTAGAAGTATCAGGAACCCAGGCTGGACTGCCCTGGTACTCGATCCAATAATTGGCGGGCTCCAGTTTTCAAATGTCCTTATGGACGGTGGCAGCAGACTCAACCTGATATATCAGGACTCAATCCGCCACATGGGGATCGACCCAAAAAGAATTCGCCACAACAAAACCTCCTTTCAAGGAGTAACGCCAGGTCCGGACACCCATTGCATGGGTTTTCTCCGGCTCGAGGTTATTTTCAGCTCTGCTGATAACTTCCGTTGCGAAAAGCTGACTTTCCACATCGTCCCATTCTCAAGTCGCTATCAAGCACTGCTGGGACGCGAAGCTTTCGCCCGCTTTAACGCAATACCGCATTATGCATCTCTTACGCTTAAGATGCCCGGTCCACGCGGCATCATCTCCTTCATGGGGAAGCAGTAAGGGCGCCTCCCCCAAGCGGAGGATTGTGCGGCCGCTTTAACAGCCCCACAATACAATGGCTTCACCAGCCAGAACATCGAAACAGGTCATTAAGACCACGGACATGGATAGACGAGTCCGGCACAAAAGTATCATTGATAAAGGCTTAGTGGCCATATACCCCTGCACTAGGGGCTTCACACGTATAAAATAAGAGGCAATAAAGCTCAATTTTCCATATTTTACTTTACACTTTGTTTATTTCATATAACTTTTCGGCACGCCCCTTTTTCAACTTAGTTGCTCTCTTTTTTACAGATGAACGTCGTGCTGCGCCCGTCCAGGATACGGCACAACGGAGACACAGGCGCAGACGTGCAGTAGGGACCCGTTCCAAGGATTCTTTTTTCAGATTAAGACCCTACGTAAACCTTTTTTACTGTCTCTTGTTGATACACATCCCCTAGTTCTATGACCAAGGAGGAGGCTGGCGTCTTGGCATGTGGCCACGTCAGAATTCTTGCGCGTACCTGGACACTAGGGGCTTATACCTTAGAGCGTTACTTAGCCCGCTCTCATAAAGACCGAATACCTTAGGGAGTGTTCGGCGTCGCGAGTTTGGCCTTATATGCATCAGCTCCGAGTCATGATTTTGGTCAAATGTTGGGTTGCTCAGCTCCTGTGTTCGGCCGCCTTATGTTCCGCTCTATCGACTAAGGCGGCACCAGGGGAACTACTGCGATTATGCCCTGGTTCGGCCAGGCGAGCACCTCAGTAGAGAAAGCCGAAAACCGACTGTCATGATATGGCGTGAGACTGGTCAACCACTCGATGACTCTCCGGAATCTATAGGATTCCCCCGCATTAACGAAGGGCCGTTTCCCGGCTAGGCACATACGCGCCCCGAATTCGGGCGAGCGCAGTCGCCACCATGGGCTACCTAAATAGTCCCATTGTCAAGCTCCTATGGCTAAGTGAAAGTGTTAAAGCATTATAGTCCAGTTGCCTAGCTCGCTGCGCTATCACCTCCTTTGTAGGACCAAGACGTTAGATTAAGTGTGAAAATGTGCCTTCTGTGAGCACCCCCGCACTATGTGCATGGGGGCTGAAGTCAACGACTGCCATCTTTCAGATTTTGTATGTATATCTTAAAACGGCCGCACAGGAGGTGTTCCACATACTTGCAGGCACAAGTATAAAAGGCTACTACAATTCATCAAAATATTGCTTCATAATTACATATTCTATCAGAACATAGCATCCTTCGAGCACTGCGTCTCTATTACACGAGCGCCTTCAAGGACTTCCTCAAATAGTGCTCGGAGGGTACTCGGCTTTGGTCCGAATCTCGGGATGCAACAACGGTGGTCTCCATCCCTGCCCAGTATGTCTTGACACGGGCAAGAGCCATCCGTGCGCCCTCTATGCATGCTGACCTCTTCATCGCATCGATACGTGGCACCGCGCCAAGGAATTGTTGCACCAAGCCAAAATTACTCTTCGACTCCGATCTCCCTGGCCACAGATGACCCATGACGTACTTCATGGCGAGTCCGGACAATCTATTCAGTTCGGCCCATTGAGCCAGACGATCGTCCACTGCCAGTGGACGCTCTGGATTGTGGAATTGCGACCAGAAAAGCCTTTCCACTTCGTGATCTTCTTGATCTCGAAAGTGTTCGGCCGCATCAGCAGCACTCGATGCCAAATCCAGATAGGTGTCCTTCGCACTCCACATCCGGTCCAACGGAGCAAACTTCGGATCGCCAAACTTCCTCCGCAGCATAAAGGGCTTTCCAGCCGCAACCTGTCCGGCCTGACGCAGCTCCTCCTTCGCAGCTCTCATCGCAGAGCGAGCGTCCTTGGCATCAACAACGGCCTTCTCTAAGTCCGTTTGTCTCGCCCGGTCTTCTTTCTCAAGAGACTTGCAACGGTCAGCAGCGCTTTTTAACTTCACGGCCATCTCGGCCATCTCCTTCTTGCTTCGGCAGTGAGCAGCCTGTTCGGCTCTCAGCTCTTCAAGTGCCTTCTCGGCAGCCGCATCACTTGTCCTGGCTTGTTCCTTAGCTCGGGCAAGTTCCGCTCGGAGACTCTCCACGGCGGCCGCACCATCTGCGTCAAGCACACACATTGTAAGATACTGGCATAAAAGCTCCTCTTACCAGATGTCGCCCAAGGAATTGCATACCTTGAGCATCATCAAGTCGCTCGTTGACGAGCGTGATGTCAGCATCTGCCACGTCAAGTTGCCGCTTTATCTCGGCAAAATCATAAGTTCGGCTCGATTCCGGACACCTCGCCACCTATATACAAAGGCGAAAATTAGACCTAGGATTATGATCCTCTGCGCGCCGTCAATTATGACAACGCACAGAGTCTCAGGGGCTACTATCTACACAGGGCGCATCTTGTTTATGTGCAACTGACAAAGAAGTACATTATCAAATGTACCTCAAAACCTGTCAGCAAACTTCTGACGGCCTCGTGCAATCCGCTTTCCGCGGACGAAATCCTTCCAATCACCGTACCCATCAATGCACGGTGCTCCTCTGAGATAGAAGCTCGCACCCGCAAAATCATCAGCTCCTCCGACCGTGCACCAGACGGTGTCGGACTCGTCCTATGGCCTCCATCGAAGGCAGGACGCGGAGAACCTTGGGGGCCATATGGCTACCTTCCACCTCTGCCAGATTCGGAGAAACCCTCCGTGACGACACCTCAGGGTCACCCGCCTCGCTAGGCGGTACGGCAGGGGGAGGCGTTCCACTCTCCATCATCTCCAGAAGAAGATCCCCCGAAGACGAGCTCTGCTGAGAAGGGCTGAGGTCCAAGCTGCAAGGTAAGATTTCGGTTAATCTTCTTAGATAAAAAAGTAAGGATTTCTCTCATCCCTCTAAAGGAAAATCTTTCTCTACTTATGGCTCGCTGGAGGGCTGATCCCTTTGGGGGCGTAGTTCGGCCGAGGATCTCCCCGGCGCCGGACCCTCTAACGAGGACTTCTTCCCCCGCTTTGAGGCCATGGTCTCCGGGTCGTCAGAGGCGGCCCTCTTCTTCCCCCTAGGAGAGGAATTGTCGGTTCCTCCCTTCGGAGCAGCCTCCTTCGAGGAGGCCATAGTTTCCTTGTCCTCCCCCTCACTTCCCTCCAAAGGCACGATCTTCAACATCCTGACTAGCATGGGATCCGGCCTGGTCTCAGGAAGGGGAGCCAGACACCTGATCAGCTTCGCCTTCGCTACCCACTCCTGTTTAAAAGGACAACTCTTTTAGGGGCGAGTTTATGACAATTTTACGGATAGCGAGTTCGGGCACAAGGTTACTTACTTGAGTATCCGGGCGATTGCAGCTTAAACTTGCGTCCTCGGTCAAATCCGGACACATCGCTTGTGATCCGAAGAACATTTTATACATCTGCACGGGCGTTGCGCCCATAAAATGCTGGAGAGCTCGTGGTCCCTCCGGATTAAACTCCCATAGACGAAGGGAGCGACGTTTGCTGGGCAATGTTCGGCGAATCAGCATGACCTGCGTCACCTTGACCAGGTTGAGGTCTCTTTCTAAGAGATCCCTAATGCGGCCCTGCAACAGGGGCACGTCTTTGGGTAACCCCCAATCTAATCCTTTGTTGACCCATGACGCTAGCCATGGTGGGGGATCCGAGTGAAAGGCAGGAGGCGCCACCCACTTGGCGCTCCTGGGAGCGGTGATATAGAACCACTCTCGTTGCCACAAGCCGAGCTCCTCTTGAAAGGAGCCCTCGGGCCACGGAGCATCGGCATTCTTACTTATGACAGCACCTCCGCACTCTGCGTGCCGTCCCTCGATCATCTTTGGCTCCACTCCAAAAGTCTTGAGCCATAATCCGAAGTGAGGAGTAACACGAAGGAACGCTTCGCACACAACGATGAATGAGGAAATGTGGAGGATGGACTCCGGAGCTAGGTCATGAAATTCCAGCCCATAATAGAACATCAACCCCCTCATGAAGGGATCCATCGGGAAGCCTAAACCCCGAAGGAAGTGAGACATGAACACTACGCTCTCACCAGGCTGGGGACTGGGAATAGCCTGCCTTTGAGCAGGCAACCTATGTGAAATTTCGATGGTCAAAAACTTAGCCTCTCTCAACCTTAGCACGTCCTCCTCCGTGACGGAGGAGGGCATCCATCGGCCTCGAAGGTCGGAACCGGGCATTGTCGAAGGTCCGAAGCGCCTGGAATCTGGAGCCTAGGGTGTTGGAACTCGAGGCGACAGGCGAACTTGTTTTGAGATTGAAGAAAAGGAGTAAGGCCTTGGTCTCTTTATAAGAGGTTGAATACCAAGAGCCCTCCATGTAACCGTTTGGGACTCGCCTTTAATCGAGAAAACATGCTAACGGGCACGATTGGGTTACCCACGTCCGTATTAACAAGGATCCCATAAACAAAGGGGACACGATCTCTGCTTTGACAAGACGTGCCAAGGAAACCGCCTCGCAAAACACGCTGAGGTGGAGAAGTGAAAACGATTCGAATAAAGGCTTGGCCGTAGTGTGATGTCACGCTGCAGAATACGTCAGCAGATTAGATTTGTGTTAATATTATACTCTCTATGGCAATACGTGGAAGCTTATTTTGCAGAGACGGACACTACTCTTGGTTTTTACAACCTTTTATGAAGAATTTGGAGGAGGAACCCGCCTTGCAATGCCGAAGACAATTTGCATGCTGGACTCGTCGTCATTGAAGCCTGGTTCAAGGGCTACTGAGGGAGTCCTGGATTAGGGGGTGTTCGGGTAGCCAGACTATACCTTTAGCCGGACTCCAGGACTATGAAGATACAAGATTGAAGACTTCATCCCGTGTCCGGATGGGACTTTTCTTGGTGTGGAAGGCAAGCTAGGCGATGCGGATATTCAAGATCTCCTACCATTGTAACCGACTTTGTGTAACCCTAACCCTCTCCGGTGTCTATATAAACCGGAGGGTTTTAGTCCGTAGAACAACTTCATCATACAACAATCATACCATAGGCTAGCTTTTAGGGTTTAGCCTCCTTGATCTCGTGGTAGATCTACTCTTGTACTACCCATATCATCAATATTAATCAAGCAGGACGTAGGGTTTTACCTCCATCAAGAGGGCCCGAACCTGGGTAAAACATTGTGTCCCTTGTCTCCTGTTACCATCCGGCCTAGACGCACAGTTCGGGACCCCCTACCCGAGATCCGCCGGTTTTGACACCGACAACGGGCTATGGAGATGCCCATCAATAGATATCAATGTGTGTGAGTAGGGATTGCCATGCAACGGATGCACTACAGCTATAAGTATATGAAAGCTCAAAAATAAACTAAGTGGGTGTGCATCCAACTTGCTTGCTCATGAAGACCTAGGGCAATTTGAGGAAGCCCGTCATCGGAATATACAAGCCAAGTTCTATAATGTAAGATTCCCACTAGTATATGAAAGTGATAACATGAGAGACTCTCTACTATGCAGATCATGGTGCTACTTTGAAGCACAAGTGTGGTAAAAGGATAGTAACATTGTCCCTTCTCTCTTTTTCTCTCATTTTTTTATTTGGGCCTTTTCTCTTTTTTATATGGCCTCATTTCTTTCTCTTTTTTTATTTGGGCTTCTTTGGCCTCTTTTATTTATTTTTCGTCCGGAGTCTAATCCCGACTTGTGGGGTAATCAGTCTCCATCATCCTTTCCTCACTGGGACAATGCTCTAATAATGATGATCATCACACTTTTATTTTTCTTACAACTCAACAATTACAACTCGATACTTAGAACAAAATATGACTCTATGTGAATGCCTTCAGCGGTGTACCGGGATATGCAATGATGCATGAGTGACAAGTATGAAAGAATTATGAACGGTGGCTTTGCCACAAATACTATGTCAACTACATGATCGTGCTAAGCAATATGACAATGATGGAGTGTGTCATAAACGGAACAGTGGAAAGTTGCATGGCAATATATCTCGGAATGGCTATGGAAATGCCATAATAGGTAGGTATGGTGGCTGTTTTGAGGAAGGTATATGGTGGGTGTATGATACCGGCGAAAAGGTGTGCGGTATTAGAGAGGCTAGCAAAGGTGGAAGGGTGAGAGTGCGTATAATCCATGGACTCAACATTAGTCATAAAGAACTCGTATAATTATTGCAAAAATCTACAAGTTATCAAAGCAAAGTATTACGCGCATGCTCCTAGGGGGATAGATTGGTAGGAAAATACCATCGCTCGTCCCCGACCGCCACTCATAAGGAAGACAATCAATAAATAAATCATGCTCCGACTTCATCACATAACGGTTCACCATACGTGCATGCTACAGGAATCACAAGCTTCAACACAAGTATTTCTCAAATTCACAACTACTCAACTAGCATGACTTTAATATCACCATCTCCATATCTCAAAACAATTATCAAGTATCAAACTTCTCATAGTATTCAACACACTCATAAGAAAGTTTTATTATTAATCTTGCATACCAAGCATATTAGGATTTTAAGAAAATTACCATGCTATTAAGACTCTCAAAATAATCTAAGTGAAGCATGAGAGATAAATAGTTTCTATAAAACAAATGCACCACCGTGCTCTAAAAGATATAAGTGAAGCACTAGAGCAAAATTATATAACTCAAAAGATATAAGCGAAGCACATAGAGTATTCTAACAAATTCCAGATCATATATGGCTCTCTTAAAAGGTGTGTACAGCAAGGATGATTGTGGTAAACTAACAATCAAAGACTCAAATCATACAAGACGCTCCAAGCAAAACACATATCATGTGGTAAATAAAAGTATAGCTCCAAGTAAAGTTACCGATAGAAGTAGACGAAAGCGGGGATGTCTTCCGGGGCATCCCAAGCTTTGGCTATTAGGTGTCCATAGATTATCTTGGGGGTGCCATGGGCATCCCCAAGCTTAGGCTCTTGCCACTCCTTGTTCCATAATCCATCAAATCTTTACCCAAAACTTGAAAACTTCACAACACAAAACTTAAAGTAGAAAATCTCGTGAGCTCCGTTAGCGAAAGAAAACAAAAGACCACTTCAAGGTACTGTAATGAACCCATTCTTTATTTATATGGGTGTTATACCTACTGTATTCCAACATCTCTATGGTTTATAAACTATTTTACTAGCCATAGATTCATCAAAATAAGCAAACAACACATGAAAAACAGAATCTGTCAAAAACAGAACAGTCTGTAGTAATCTGTAGCTAGCACAAGATCTGGAACTCCAAAAAATCTAAAATAAATTGCTGGACGTGAGTAATTTATCTATTAATCATCTGCAAAAAGAATTAACTAAATATCTCTTTCCAAATAAAAATGACAGCAGTTCTCGTGAGTGCTAAAGTTTCTGTTTTTTACAGCAAGTTCAACAAGACTTTCCCCAAGTCTTCCCAACGGTTCTACTTGGCACAAACACTAATTAAACAAAAAAACACAACCAAAACAGAGTATAGATAGTTTATTTATTACTAAACAGGAGCAAAAAGCAAGGAATAAAAATAAAATTGGATTGCCTCCCAACAAGCGCTATCGTTTAACGCCCCTAGCTAGGCATAACAAGCAAGAATAGATCTAGGTATTGCCATCTTTGGTAGGCAATCCATAAGTGGCTCTCATAATAGATTCATAAGGTAATTTAATTTTCTTTCTAGGAAAGTGTTCCATGCCTTTCCTTAATGGAAATTGGAATCTAATATTTCCTTCCTTCATATCAATAATTGCACCAATCGTTCTAAGGAAAGGTCTACCAAGAATAATAGGACATGAAGGATTGCAATCTATGTCAAGAACAATAAAATCTACGGGCACATAATTCCTATTTGCAAAAATAAGAACGTCACTAATTCTTCCCATAGGTTTCTTAATAGTGGAATTCGCAAAGTGCAAGTTTAGAGAGCAACCATCAAAATCACGGAAACCTAACAAATCACACAAAGTCTTTGGAATCGTGGAAACACTAGCACCCAAATCACATAAAGCATAGCATTCATGATCTTTAATTTAATTTTTAATAGTTGTTTCCCACTCATCATAAAGTTTTCTAGGGATAGAAACTTCCAATTCAAGTTTTTCTTCATAAGATTGCATCAAGGCATCAACGATATGTTTAGTAAACGCTTTATTTTGACTATAAGCGTGAGGAGAATTTAGCACGGATTGCAACAAGGAAATACAATCAATCAAAGAGCAATTTTCATAGTTAAATTCCTTGAAATCCATAATAGTGGGTTTAGCAACATCTAGGGTTTTAATTTCTTCAATCCCACTTTTATCAAATTTAGCATCAAGATCAAAAGATTCAGAATTCTTGGAACGCCTTCTAGGTAAAGGTGGATCATATTCAGTCCCATCATTATCAAGATTCATATTGCAAAACAAAGATTTAATAGGGGACACATCAATAACTTTTAGATCTTCATCATTATTTTCATAGGAACTAGAAGAACACGCTTTTATAAAGGCATCTTTCTTAGCACGCATCCTAGCGGTTCTTTCTTTGCACTCATCAATGGAAATTCTCATGGCTTTGAGAGACTCATTGATATCATGGTTAGGTGGAATAGATCTAAGTTTCAAAGAATCAACATCAAGAGCAATTCTATCAACATTCCTAGCCAAATCATCAATCTTAAGCAATTTTTCTTCAATCATAGCATTAAAATTCTTTTGCGATGTAATAAATTATTTAATATTAGATTCAAAATCAGAAGGCATCTTATTATAATTTCCATAAGAATTGTTGTAGGAATTACCATAATTATTAGAGGGATTACTAGGATAAGGCCTAGGGTTGAAATTTCCTCTATACGCGTTATTACCAAAATTGTTCCTACCAACAAAATTCACATCCATAGATTCATTATTATTCTCAATCAAAGTAGACAAAGGCATATCATTAGGATCAATAGAAACACTTTTATTAGCAAATAATTTCATAAGTTCATCCATCTTTCCACTCAAAACATTAAATTCTTCTATCGCATGCACTTTCTTATTAGTAGATCTTTCAGTGTGCCATTGAGAATAATTAACCATAATATTATCTAGGAGTTTATTAGCTTCTCCTAAAGTGATTTCCATAAAAGTGCCTCCCACGGCCGAATCTAAAAGATTTCTAGAAGAAAAATTCAATCCGGCATAAATTTTTTGTATAATCATCCACAAATTTGAACCATGAGTAGGGAAATTACGTATCATTAATTTCATTCTCTCCCAAGCTTGTGCAACATGTTCATGATCAAGTTGCTTAAAATTCATAATATCATTTCTAAGAGAGATGATCTTAGCGGGAGGAAAATACTTAGAGATAAAAGCATCTTTGCACTTGTTCCATGAATCAATACTATTTTTAGGCAAAGACGAAAACCAAGCTTTAGCACGATCTCTAAGCGAAAAAGGAAATAGCTTCAATTTAACAATATCATTATCCACATCTTTCTTCTTTTGCATGTCACACAAATCAACGAAGCTATTTAGATGGGTAGCGGCATCTTCACTAGGAAGGCCGGAGAACGGATCTTTCATAACAAGATTCAGCAAAGCAGCATTAATTTCACAAGATTCAACATCGGTAAGAGGAGCAATCGGAGTGCTAATAAAATCATTGTTGTTGGTATTGGTGAAGTCACACAATTTAGTATTATCTTGAGCCATCGTGACAAGCAAGCAAACTAACACACAAGCAAACAAAAAGCAAGCGGGCAAATAGAGGGAGGATAGAGAGAGAGAGGGCAAATAAAATGGCAAGGGTGAAGTGGGGGAGAGGAAAACGAGAGGCAAATGGCAAATAATGTAATGCGGGAGATAAGGGTATGTGGTGGGTACTTGGTATGTTGACTTTTGCGTGGACCTCCCCGGCAACGGCGCCAGAAATCCTTCTTGCTACCTCTTTTAGCACTGCGTTGGTTTTCCCCGAAGAGGAAGGGATGATGCAGCAAAGTAGCGTAAGTATTTCCCTCAGTTTTGGAGAACCAAGGTATCAATCCAGTAGGAAGCTAAGCGCGAGTCCCTCACACCTGGACAAAAAAAGTAAATCCTCGCAACCAACGCAAATAGGGGTTGTCAATCCCTATAGGGCCACTTACGAGAGTGAGATCTGATAGATATGATAAGATAATATTTTTGGTATTTTTATGATAGAGATGCAAAGTAAAATAAAGGCAAAGTAAATGGCAAAGTAAATAACTAAGTAGTAGGAGATTTATATGATAAAGATAGACCCGGGGGCCATAGGTTTCAGTAGTGGCTTCTCTCAAGAGCATACGTATTCTACGGTGGGTGAACAAATTACTGTTGAACAATTGACAGAATTGAGCATAGTTATGAGAATATCTAGGTATGATCATGTATATAGGCATCACGTCCGAGATAAGTAGACCGACTCCTGCCTGCATCTACTACTATTACTCCACTCATCGACCGCTATCCAGTATGCATCTAGAGTATTAAGTAAAAACAGAGTAACGCCTTAAGCAAGATGACATGATGTAGAGGGATAGACTCATGCAATATGAAGAAAACCCCATCTTGTTATCCTCGATGGCAACAATACAATACGTGCCTTGCTGCCCTTACTGTCACCGGGAAAGGACACCGCAAGATTGAACCCAAAGCTAAGCACTTCTCCCATTGCAAGAAAGATCAATCTAGTAGGCCAAACCAAACTGATAATTCAAAGAGACTTGCAAAGATAACCAATCATACATAAAAGAATTCAAAGAAGATTCAAATATTATTCATAGATAGACTTGATCATAAACCCACAATTCATCGGTCTCAACAAACACACCGCAAAAAGAAGATTACATCAAATAGTTCTCCACAAGAGAGGGGGAGAACATTGTATTGAGATCCAAAAAGAGAGAAGAAGCCATCTAGCTACTAACTATGGACCCGTACGTCTGAGGTAAACTACCACTTCATCGGAAGGGCTATGGTGTTGATGTAAAAGCCCTCCGTGATCGATGCCCCCTCCGGCGGACCTCCGGAACAGGCCCCAAGATGGGATCTCGTGGATATAGAAAGTTGCGGCAGTGGAATTAGGTTTTTGGCTCCGTATCTGATCGTTTGGGGGTATGTGGGTATATATAGGAGGAAGAAGTACGTCGGTGGAGCAACATGGGGCCCAAGAGGGTGGAGGGCGCGCCTGGGGGGGGTGGGGTAGGCGCGCCCCCTACCTCGTGGCCTCCTGTTACGTGTCTTGACGTAGGGTCCAAGTCTCCTGAGTTGTATTCGATGAGAAAATCACGTTCCCGAAAGTTTCATTCCGTTTGGACTCCGTTTGATATCCTTTTCTTCGAAACCCTAAAACAGGCAAAAAACAGCAATTCTAGGCCGGGCCTCCGGTTAATAGGTTAGTCCCAAAAATAATATAAAAGTGGATAATAAAGCCCAATAATGTCCAAAACAGTAGATAATATAGCATGGAGCAATAAAAAATTATAGATACGTTGGAGACGTATCATTATCATACCGAACTTTTGTCAAAACATTCAAAACATCTGCATCTGCGCCTGCAATAGTTCCGTCACCTAGCGGTGCATGAAGGACATAATACTTCTGTGCAGCAATGAGGATAATCCTTAGATCACAGATCCAATCCGCATCATTGCTACTAACACCTTTCAACTTAATTTTTCTCTAGGAACATATCAAAATAAACGGGGAGCTACATCGCGAGCTATTGATCTACAACATAGTTTATGCAAATACTATCAGGACTAAGTTCATGATAAATTAAAGTTCAATTAATCATATTACTTAAGAACTCCCACTTAGATAGTGATGACCCACAAGTATATGGGATCTATCGTAGTCCTTTCGATAAGAGTGTCGAACCCAACGAGGAGCAGAAGGAAATGATAAGCGGTTTTCAACAAGGTATTCTCTGCAAGTACTGAAATAAGTGGTAACAGATAGTTTTGTGATAAGATAAATTGTAACGAGCAACAAGTAACAAAAGTAAATAAAGTGCAGCAAGGTGGCCCAATCCTTTTTGTAGCAAAGGACAAGCCGGAACAAACTCTTATAATAGGAAAAGCGCTCCCGAGGACACATGGGAATATCGTCAAGCTAGTTTTCATAACATTCATATGATTCGCGTTCGATACTTTGATAATTTGATATGTGGGTGGACCGGTGCTTGGGTGTTGTTCTTACTTGAAAAAGCATCCCACTTATGATTAACCTCTATTGCAAGCATCCGCAACTACAACAAAAGTATTAAGGTAAACCTAACCATAGCATGAAACATATGGATCCAAATCAGCCCCTTACGAAGCAACGCATAAACTACGATTTAAGCTTCTGTCACTCTAGCAACCCATCATCTACTTATTACTTCCCAATGCCTTCCTCTAGGCCCAAATAATGGTGAGGTGTTATGTAGTCGACATTCACATAACACTACTAGAGGCTAGACAACATACATCTTATCGAAATATCAAACGAATACCAAATTCACATGACTACTAATAGCAAGACTTCTCTCTTGTCCTCAGTAACAAACGTAATTACTCACAAAGCATATTCATGTTCATAATCATAGGGGTAATAATATGCATATAGGATCTGAACATATGATCTTCCACCAAATAAACCAACTAGCATCAACTACAAGGAGTAATCAACACTAATAGCAACCAACTAGCACCAATCCCGGACTTTGAGACAAGAATTGGATACAAGAGATGAACTAGGGTTTGGAGATGAGATGGTGCTGGTGAAGATGTTGATGGAGATTGCCCTCTCCCGATGAGAGGAGCGTCGGTGATGATGATGGTGATGATTTCCCCCTCCCGGAGGGAAGTTTCCCCGGCAGAACAGCTCTACCGGAGCTCTAGATTGGATCCTCCAAGGTTCCGCCTCGTGGCGGCGGAGTCTCGTCCCGAAAAGTTCCTTCTTATTTTTTTCTCATCGAAAGACTTCATATAGGAGAAGATGGACGTCGGAGAGCCACCAGGGGGCCCACGAGGTAGGGGGGCACGCCCTAGGGGGGGCGCCCCCCACCCTCGTGAGCAGGGTGTGGGGCCCCTGGCCGTCATCTTTGGCGAGGATTTTTCTTTATTTATTTTAAGATGTTCCATGGAGTTTCAGGACTTTTGGAGTTGCGCAGAATAGGTCTCTAATATTTGCTCCTTTTCCAACCCAGAATTCCAGCTGCCAGCATTCTCCCTCCTTATGTAAACCTTGTAAAATAAGAGAGAATAGCCATAAGTATCGTGATATAAAGTGAAATAACAGTCCAAAATGCAATAAATGTCGATATAAAAGCATGATGCAAAATGGACGTATCAACTCCCCCAAGCTTAGACCTCGCTTGTCCTCAAGCGAAAAGCCGATAACAATAAATATGTCCTCATGTTTAGAGGTAGAGGCGTCGATAAAAATGAAATACGAACATGAAGGCATCATGATTATTCTCATAACAGCAACATATATAGATTTTGTCATATGATTACTTATGTTCAAGTGATGATCTATTCACAATGCAAAAGTATAAATCATAAACCTTATTGGGCTCCGACAAACTATAATCTCAGTCATTGAAGCAATTGCAATTTATCATAACATCGGAAAGAGTCTATGTCAGAGCTAAAAAGCAATACCACATACTCAACGCTTGTCCTCCATAATTTCTAACACTCACGCAATACTTGTGGTTACGGAGTTTTAATCGGACAGAGAGAAAGATAAGGGCTTATAGTTTTGCCCCACAACCTTTTACCTCGAGGGTAATGTCAACAATAATGGTTCATGCTCCCCTACATCCAATTAGATATATATATCATGTTCTTTCCAACATGCTGAGCTTGCCAAAGGATAAAATGAAAAAGAAAAGGTGAAGATCACCATGACTCTTGCATAAGGTAGAAGATAATAATAAAAGATTGGCCCTTCGCAGAGGGAAGCAGAGGTTGCCACGCACTTTTATGGTTGGATGCATAAAATCTCAATGCGAAAGAACGTCACTTTATATTGCCCCTTGTGATATGAACCTTTATTATGCAGTCCATCGCTTTTATTACTTCCACATCACAAGATCGTATAAAGCTTATTTCTCCCACACCAATCAATCATACATATTTAGAGCAATTTTATTGCTTTGCACCGATGACGACTTACTTGAAGGATCTTACTCAATCCATAGGTAGATATGGTGGACTCTCATGGCAAAACTGGTTTAAGGGTATTCGGAAGCACAAGTAGTATTTCTACTTGGTGCTGAGAATTTGGCTAGCATGAGGGGGGAAGGCAAGCTCAACAAGTTAGAGGATCCATGACAACATACTTTATCTCAGATATAAGAAAGACATAACTCATTACGTTGTCTTCCTTGTCCAACATCAACTCTTTAGCATGTCATATTTTAATGAGTGCTCCCAATCATAGAAGATGTCAATGATAATATATCTATATGTGAAACCACTCTTCCCTTATTACTTCCTATTAATTGCAACGATGACCAAAGCTATGTCTGCCAACTCCCAACAACTTTTAATCATCATACTCTTTCTATGTGAAGTCATTACTCTCAATAAGATCAATATGAACTTTTTGTTTCTTTTTATTCTTTTTCTCTTTTCTTTTATTCACCCAAGATCATGGCCAAATAATCAAGCCCTAGACACAACACTAATCTTTATTATATATAGCTCACGGACTCGATTACAAAGAGAGATCATAAAGCAAACTCAAAACAAGATCATGCCATAAACTTTATTCTACTAGATCAAGATACTACTAATAGGATCGAACTAAGAAAAACGATAAAGATCAGAGTTGTGATTGTGATACGATACCGGGGCACCTCCCCCAAGCTTGGCAGTTTCCAAGGGGACTGCCCATACCCATGTGATTATATCTCCTTTGTTGGTGTAGAAGGTGGAGGTGTTGTTGATGATGCAGGCTTGTCATCCATCTTCCAAGGCATAGGTTCACCATCATAGAAGGATGATCGAGTCTCCGGAATCCTCAAATCTGCAGCCAAACTCATTCTTTTGAATCTATATTCATACTCACAGTTTTGGTTTTGCAGGTCATAGATTTGGGCTTGGAGATGCTCGATCTTCTCATATAGCTTGAAGATGGCCTCCTCGGTGTTCTTGGCATCCGGCTTGTAGTTGTTAGTGAACTCCGCGAGCATCGTGTGGCTAGCGTTGATTCCACGCTCCACCATCCCCTGGCACTTGAAAACTTGTTGGTCCATTGCTTCGAGCCTCGTCTCCACGCTTCTGGTTCCCTTTGGTCCCTCAACATCGCAGATATGCAACAACCCATCACGCATCTCAATGGTTTGAGGGTGTCGCAGCACCTCCGCGAGGTAAGGGTTGATGACCTTCTCGAAGAACTTGTCCTTGGAAGCACTTGGGAACGTCATGATAATCTAGATCTGTCAGAAAAACAGCTCGAAACAAGAACAGAGAATAATTGCGTGATATAGGAGTCAAAACCTTTGGGAGAATATATAATGAATTTTTACTAACCAAAATACGTAACGTGCAAGAAACGGAGTCCGGAAGGCACACGAGGTGCTCACGAGGTAGGGGGCGCGCCCACCACCCTCGTGGGGCCCTCGTGTCCTTCCCGGACTGCTACTTATTTTTCTATTTTTCTAAATATTCCAAAACAGAGAAATATTGCCTTAAAAATTGTTTTGGAGTCGGTTCACTTACCGTACCACATACCTATTCCTTTTCGGAGTCTGAAACGGTCTGGAAGGTGTCCCTTATGTATTCCTCCGGGGTTACGGTTTCAATAATATTGGTTTCAACATTTATGGGATTACCTGAGATATAATGTTTGATTCTTTGACCGTTTACCACCTTCGGATTTGTGCCCTCGAAGTTGTTGATTTTTATGGCACCAGAAAGATAGACCTCCTCGATAACGTAGGGGCCTTCCCATTTAGAGAGAAGTTTTCCTGCAAAAAATCTTAAACGAGAGTTGTATAGCAATACATAATCACCTACATTAAACTCATGCTTTTGTATCCTTTTGTCATGCCATCTTTTAACTTTTTCTTTAAACAACTTGGCATTTTCATAAGCTTGGGTTCTCCATTCATCAAGTGAGCTAATATCAAATAACCTCTTCTCACCGGCAAGTTTAAAATCATAGTTGAGCTCTTTAATAGCCCAATATGCCTTATGTTCTAGTTCGAGAGGTAAGTGGCATGCTTTTCCATAAACCATTTTATACGGAGACATACCCATAGGATTTTTATATGCAGTTCTATAAGCCCATAATGCATCATCAAGTTTCTTAGACCAATTCTTTCTAGACCTATTAACAGTCTTTTGCAAAATTAATTTGAGCTCTCTATTGCTCAACTCTACTTGACCACTAGACTGAGGGTGATAAGGGGATGCAATTCTATGATTAACATCATATTTAGCAAGCATTTTACGGAAAGCACCGTGAATAAAGTGTGAACCACCATCAGTCATTAAATATCTAGGGACTCCAAACCTTGGGAAAATAACTTCTTTAAGCATTTTAATAGAAGTGTTATGATCAGCACTACTAGTTGGAATAGCTTCTACCCACTTAGTAACGTAATCAACAGCAACTAGAATATGTGTGTATCCATTAGAGGCAGGAAAAGGTCCCATATAATCAAAGCCCCAAACATCAAATGGTTCAATAACAAGAGAATAATTCATAGGCATTTCTTGACGTCTACTAATATTACCAATTCTTTGACATTCATCACAAGACAAGACAAACTTACGGGCATCCTTGAAGAGAGTAGGCCAATAAAAACCAGATTGCAATACCTTATGTGCAGTTCTATCTCCAGCGTGGTGTCCTCCATAAGCCTCAGAATGACACTTGCGTAGGATCTGTTCCTGTTCATGCTCAGGTACACAACGTCTAATAACACCATCTACTCCTTCTTTATAAAGATGTGGGTCATCCCAAAAGTAATGTCTTAAATCATAGAAAAACTTTTTCTTTTGCTGGTATGTGAAGCTAGGTGGTATAAACTTAGCAACAATATAATTAGCATAATCAGCATACGATGGAGTACTACGAGAAGTACTTATAACATTTAATTGTTCATCAGGAAAGCTATCATTAATAGGTAGTGGGTCATCAAGAACATTCTCTAACCTAGACAAGTTGTCTGCAATGGGGTTCTCAGCTCCTTTCCTATCAACAATATGCAAATCAAATTCTTGTAGCAAGAGAACCCATCTAATAAGTCTAGGTTTAGCATCTTTCTTTTCCATAAGATATTTAATAGCAGCATGATCAGTGTGAATAGTTACTTTAGAATCAACAATATAAGGTCTGAACTTATCACAAGCAAATACAACTGCTAAAAGTTATTTTTTAGTAGTGGCATAATTTCTTTGAGCATTGTCTAGAGTCTTACTAGCATAATGAATAACATTTAATTTCTTATCAACTCTTTGCCCTAGAACAGCACCTACAGCATAATCACTAGCATCACACATAATTTCAAAGGGTAAATTCCAATGAGGTGGCTGAACGACAGGTGCAGAGACTAATGCTTTCTTAAGTGTTTCAAATGCTTCTACACAATCATCATCAAAGACAAATGGTATATCTTTTTGCAATAAATTAGTCAGAGGCCGAGAAATTTTGGAGAAGTCCTTAATGAACCTCCTGTAAAATCCGGCGTGACCAAGGAAACTTCTTATACCTTTGATGTCCTTAGGACATGGCATCTTTTCAATGGCATCGACCTTGGCTTTATCAACTTCAATACCTCTTTCGGAAACTTTATGCCCCAAGACAATACCTTCATTAACCATAAAGTGGCACTTTTCCCAATTCAAGACAAGATTAGTTTCTTCACATCTCTGCAAAACTCGATCAAGATTGCTCAAGCAATCATCAAAAGAGGAGCCATAGACGGAAAAGTCGTCCATGAAAACCTCACAAATCTTTTCACAAAAGTCAGAGAATATAGCCATCATGCATCTTTGAAAGGTAGCAGGTGCATTACATAAACCAAAAGGCATACGTCTATAAGCAAAAGTACCAAAAGGGCATGTAAAAGTAGTCTTTGATTGATCTCTAACCGACACGGGTATTTGAGAGAAACCAGAATAACCATCTAGAAAGCAGTAGTGTGTATGTTTGCATAATCTTTCTAGCATTTGATCAATAAAAGGTAAGGGGTAATGATCTTTCTTAGTAGCTTTATTTAATTTGCGGAAATCAATTACCATCCTATAACCTGTGATAATTCTTTGTGGAATCAATTCATCTTTATCATTAGGAACAACAGTAATACCTCCCTTCTTAGGGACACAATGGATAGGACTTACCCACTGACTATCACCAACGGGATAGATTATACCTGCCTCTAGAAGCTTGAGTATTTCTTTTCTTACCACTTCTTTCATTTTAGGATTCAGACGTCGTTGAGGATCACGAACTGGTTCGGCATCTGCTTCCAAATTTATTTTATGTTGGCATAGAGTGGGACTAATGCCCTTAAGATCATCAAGATTATATCCAATAGCAGCACGGTGCTTCTTCAGAGTTTTCAATAATCTTTCTTCTTCATGCTCTAAAAGGTTAGCACTAATAATAACAGGATATATCTTCTTTTCATTAAGATAAGCATATTTAAGATTATCAGGCAACGGTTTAATCTCAAACACGGGATCACCCTTGGGTGGAGGAGGATCCCCTAAAATTTCAACAGGCAAGTTGTGTTGCAGAATAGGTTCCTGTTTAAAGAATACTTCATCTATTTCCCTTCTTTCATTCATGAACATATCATTCTCATGGTCTAGCAAATAGTGTTCTAAAGGATCACTAGGAGGTACGGCAATAGAAGCAAGACCAATAATTTCATCCTTACTAGGTAATTCTTCCTCACGATGTTGTTTACTAAATTTAGAGAAATTAAACTCATGAACCATATCATCCAAGCCAATAGTAACAACATTCTTTTCGCAATCTATCCGAGCATTAACAGTGTTCAAGAAGGGTCTACCAAATATAATGGGACAAAAGCTATCTTGCGGAGAAGTAAGAACAAGAAAATCAGCAGGATATTTAGTTTTCCCACACAAGACTTCAACATCTCTAACAATTCCCATCGCTGAAATAGTATCTCTATTGGCAAGTTTAATTGTGACATCAATATCTTCTAACTCAGCAGGTGCAATTTCATGCTTGATTTCTTTATACAAGTCATAAGGTATAACACTAGCACTAGCACCCATATCACATAAGCCATGATAACAATGATCTCCTATTTTAACAGAAATAACAGGCACGCCTACCACAGGTCTATGTTTATCTTTATCACAAGGCTTAGCAATTCTAGCAGTTTCACCATCGAACTGAATAACGTGCCCATCAATATTATCAGACAAGAGATCTTTAACAATAGCAATATTAGGTTCTACTTTAACTTGCTCAGGAGGTGTATAAGTTCTAATATTGCTTTTACGAACAATAGTTGAAGCTTTAGCATGATCCTTTACTCTAGCAGGGAAAGGTGGTTTCTTAACATAAGAAGTAGGAACAATAGGATCATTATAAGTGACAGTCTTTTCTTCAACTTTAATAGGTGCAGCTACTTTTACTTCTATGGGAGGATGATATTTAAACCACTTCTCCTTAGGGAGATCAACATAAGTAGCAAAAGATTCACAGAAAGAAGCTACTATCTCAGAGTCAAGTCCATACTTAGTGCTAAACTTACGGAAAATATCGGTATCCATAAAAGATTTAACACAATCAAACTTAGGTGTCATACCTGACTCCTTACCTTCGTCGAGGTCCCAATCTTCAAAGTTGCGTTTAATTCTATCCAATAAATTCCATCTGAATTCAATAGTCTTCATCATAAAAGAGCCAACACAAGAAGTATCGAGCATGGTGCGATTGTTTTCAGAAAGTCGAGCATAAAAACTTTGCATAATTATTTCTCTCGAGAGCTCATGATTGGGGCATGAATATAACATTGATTTAAGCCTCCCCCAAGCTTGAGCAATGCTTTATCCTTCGCGAGGCCAGAAATTATATATATAATTGCGATCACGATGAACAAGATGCATAGGGTAATACTTTTGATGAAATTCCAATTTCAATCTTTTATATTTCCATGATTTCATATCATCACATAGCCTATACCATATCAATGCGTCTCCCTTCAAAGATAAAGGGAAGACCTTCTTCTTAGCAACATCATCGGGTATACCTGCAAGCTTAAATAATCCACAAACTTCATCCACATATATTAAGTGCTCATTAGGATGCTTTGTTCCATCTCCTGTAAAAGGGTTAGCTAGCAGTTTTTCCATCATACCCGAAGGAAATTCAAAAGGAGTTTCATTTTCAATAGGTTCAGTAGGTTCAGGAGCAACTCTTTGCTCTACTAGATGGGGTGAAGATACCCGAACAAGCCCCTCAGAGAATTACTTTCCATAGTAGCAAGTGACAGTAAATTTCAGCACACTATATAAATGTTTCCTTACCAAATTCCACCTACCAAAGGCGCTACACTCCCTGACAACGGCACCAGAAAAGATTCTTGATGACCCACAAGTATAGGGGATCTATCATAGTCCTTTCGATAAGTAAGAGTGTCGAATCCAACGAGGAGCAGAAGGAAATGATAAGCGGTTTTCAGCAAGGTATTCTCTGCAAGTACTGAAATAAGTGGTAACAGATAGTTTTGTGATAAGATAAATTGTAACGAGCAACAAGTAACAAAAGTAAATAAAGTGCAGCAAGGTGGCCCAATCCTTTTTGTAGCAAAGGACAAGCCGGAACAAACTCTTATAAAGGAAAAGCGTTCCCGAGGACACATGGGAATATCGTCAAGCTAGTTTTCATCACGTTCATATGATTCGCGTTTGATACTTTGATAATTTGATATGTGGGTGGACCGGTGCTTGGGTGCTTGTCGGTGTCAAAACCGGCGGATCTCGGGTAGGGGGTCCCGAACTGTGCTTCTAGGCCGGATGGTAACAGGAGACAAGGGACACAATGTTTTACCCTGGTTCGGGCCCTCTTGATGGAGGTAAAACCCTACGTCCTTCTTGACTAATATTGATGATATGGGTAGTACAAGAGTAGATCTACCACGAGATCAAGGAGGCTAAACCCTAAAAGCTAGCCTATGGTATGATTGTTGTATGATGAAGTTGTCCTACGGACTAAAACCCTCCGGTTTATATAGACACCGGAGAGGGTTAGGGTTACACAAAGTCGGTTACGATGGTAGGAGATCTTAAATATCCGCATCGCCAAGCTTGCCTTCCACGCTAAGGAAAGTCCCATCCGGACACGGGACGGAGTCTTCAATCTTGTATCTTCATAGTCCTGGAGTCCGGCTGAAGGTATAGTCCGGCTACCCGGACACCCCCTAATCCAGGACTCCCTCAGTAGCCCCCGAACCAGGCTTCAATGACGACGAGTCCGGCGCGCAGATTGTCTTCGGCATTGCAAGGCGGGTTCTTCTCCAAATTCTGTGTACCTGCTGAATAATGTCCGATTTTCATAATGTAGCGCACCTTGGCTTCCACGCCCAATAATGGCCATCTTCCACGTGTCAAACAAATGTGAAAAGTCGGGGTGTTTTTACATTCACACCCCTAGCCGCATAAATGAGCCACCTATTTAATGGGATGGGGATTCAGATCCAAACCACACCTTCTCCTCTCCACGAGTAATCATGAGAGCGCCTCCAGCAAAGGTTCATTCCAACATGGCCAGCCGTCGCAGCTCCTCCTCTCGCCCTTCCAGTCCTAAACCTGGAGACTGGGAGAGGTGCTCCATCCCGCACAGCGAGCTAGTGTCGCTTCAGGCCAAGGGATTTCTCCCTCAGGCCTATATGGTCCCGGTCCGAGCCGGACTCGCCACCTATAATGGCGGAGAGCAAGCGGAGAGCACCCGCAGTCCCTCCAAAGGAGAGTGGGTGTGTATCGTCCCTTATCTAGTAAGAGGACTTGGATTTCCAATCCATCCATTTCTCCGTGGGCTTCTGGAGTTCTACGGCCTCCAGCTGCACGATCTCACGCCCGCCTCTATATTGCATATCGCGGGCTTCGTCGCTCTTTGCGAGCTATTCTTGGGTGTTGAGGCTCATTTCGCGCTGTGGAAGAGATTATTCTGTCTGGTGCCCCACTCTCAAGAGGGGTCTATATATCAAGTGGGCGGAGCCGAAGTGTGGCGTATCGCCGGGACCGGATATCTATCCGGAACCCCAAAGAAGGCGTTCGAGGACTGGCCTTCGGAATGGTTTTATATAGATGATGTCCCACTACCGGACCCTATCCAGGTCGGTCTCCCCGAATTCAACAGTGCTCCCTTAAAGAAACGCCTGAGCTGGCGTCCGTGGAGCTCTTAGAGAGAAAGCGACAGGGACGTCCTTCGCCTGATGGGCCGGATAAGACTATTGGCTCATTCCGGACTAACCATGATTGGAGTCATGGTCGCATGCATTATGCGGGGGGTGCAGCCGCTTCAATATAGAGGCCACCCCATGTGGGATTTTAACAGGGAGGATGACGCCACCCGTTACGGTCGTAAGGGGCCAGCCTCAGCTGCCGCTCTAGTAAAGATCTTATCCTCTTTGTATAAGGGAGAAGAGGAGGAATTCCTCCGCGTCAACCCGCAGGGCGGATTTAGTATGTACAACCCCCCGAGTTGGGTAAGTGAACAATTGTGCCTGCCCATCCGCTTTATATTCCCATGATTAAATATGTAGTCCAACGATTTCAACGCAGGAACTGCGTCAGGAAGTAAAGGATATAAATAGCCGTCCCCCACAACCCGAGGATCCAGAACGGTCCCTCGATCCGGATTCCGAAGAGGATCCGGATATATCGGTGGAGTTGATTGACGGGGTGTTTCATCAGTTAAGCAAGGACAATACCTTGGTGGCCATTACAGCTGATTACCCAGGGTTAATCCCGGCCTCCCAGGTAACAGAGAGCGGAGTCTCATCCCTTTGAGAAGGAATCCATTCTCACACATTTCAGTTTTCCTGACAACGGCCATGTTTTGCAGGGGAGGTTTCTAAGGCGGGAGGCCGAACCTGCAGTGGCTAGCCAACGAGGGGCCGCAGGGCCCCGTGGGGCAAAAAGGAATGTAGTCCGGACTAGGATGCCGGCGCAAAGGTATAGCGCATCCTCTTTTTCCCTGGTGTTATTTCTTTAGGGCATATTAACGTTCGTGCTATCTTCAGGACGAAGAGACCTTGCCGGACTACATCCGGAGAGGTTGCCAACCGCGCATCCACCAGCCAGGCTCCAACGCCTGGCCCGGAAGCGGGAGCGAACACGAGGCGTGCACCGGACGCTCCTCCGACAGAGGATGCGGACAGGCTATCTGCCACCAATTCCGAGGTGGAGAGTACCATGAACCACAGGCGTCGCCGAACAGTTCTTCGCGATGCTTGTTTCTCCCGAGAGGCATTAGATGCCTTCAATTCGGGAGATGCGTACCTCCGTGCCGCTCAAAATGGTTTAACCAGAGCCACGGAGCAATATGTAAAAGACATACGGGTAAGAAAATTTTGGTAAATATATATGTATATACCAGTAGCCCCCGATACTTGAAACAGTTAGAGTAACTGGTTTAAGGATCATTTGTTATGCAGGTTCTTACAGAGAAGAATACCGTACTGTTCCAGGAGCTGAAAGAGTGCAAAGCCCAACTGGAGGCCGCACTAGCCGCAGCAGGGGAGCCTAAAGAGACCCCCTCTGGTAAGATACACTTCGAAAGATTAATATCTTGCAAAGTGTGGCGTGGGTATGAATCTGCCAAATCATATTGCAGATGGCGCCGGACTGGATCCGGAGAGGCAACAACTCTTACGTCGGCTAAAGGCCGGTGAGAGTATGTTGACAAGGGTGAGGCGGGAGAAGAATGAGCTTCAGGATGCCAACACCAAGCTGGACGTTGAACTTAAAGATGTTCGTGGCCAGCTGTCGGACTCTATTAAGGAGAATCAGCGGCTTCGACGCGGCATATTTAGTAAGTGCTTAAGCGAATCTTTGAAAGAAAAGAGTTCGGAGAGGAAGTCGACTAACAGAGTAATGTCTCTAGGTATGCTAACGGGTCGTCCTGCAGAGGAGATGCCTGGTTCTACGGGTAACCTTCTTCCCGAGCTCTCGCAACTGCACGAGCGAGTTCGGCAGGCGATGCGAGGCGTTGCCCAAGCCTTATGGCCTTCCCACTCCATGCCCGAGGGCCTTGGAGAGCTTTCGGAGAAGCTTAAGGGAGCTCGGCGGCGCTTCCGGTTATGGAAGATATCGGCCTGCCGACAAGGCGCTAGGGAGGCCTGGGCCATGGTGAAGACGTGGTACACGAAGTCTGACCCAAACCACATGGCCGAGGTTGGACTTGTGGGGCCTGACGGGAAGGAGATCCCTGTAAGCTTAGTGTACGGCCAAGTAGAATTGGCCGCAAAGTATTCCCAGCAGGACTATAAGTTAGACAGCCTGTTAGATGGTATTGCAGAGGAATACAATCAGTCAGAGTGACTATGTAATTTTTAATTGACATGTGTAATGCCTTCTAGCCGTATTGTAGATCGTTTGTCGTTGCCGACCTTTTCGCTTCAACCTCAGGACCTGACGGTCCGGAGTGTGTCCGAATACCCTACCGGTTATGTAAGAACCGGGGTATGCATGGAGACCAGGCGTAGGGGTCATTAGTGCTTTATCAGACAAGTGCCCAACTAGTTATGTTATATTACATGGTTAGTAAGAAACATCTTCCAGAGAGAATAGTTCCGTTAGGGGTTCCTTTCTCTGGGAGGCATGCCCTAAAGTGCATGTCGGACTACAAACGTAGGAAAATCATCTGGGGGCATATACATAAATAAGTAAAAAAAGGTCATCTTTTAGTTCACCGACCGAATATTCCCTTAAGAACGCTAGCTTTCGGCTTCACCCAGTCTGAGGTACACATCCGGCTGATCCGGCAGTAACAATCGCAGAGGTGCTCCCTTTACCACCTAGCCGAACAATCGGGAACGTAGGGGTAAGCACAGGAGCCAGGCAACCCAGCTTGTCCAAAACTTAAGTCATATCGATGCATATAATGGTGAAGAAAAGGTACATGCGGAAGTTTGACACATGTGGTGGGCGTGAAGCCCGTATAAATAAGCTTCTGTGAAAGAAGCCCCCAGGTTTAATGAGCGCGAGTAGCACTTCACTTGAGGAGCCTTTAAAGGCTATAAAAGAGAAGAGGGGAAGGAGAGAAATGTAAGACAGAAAATGTAAAAAATGGATAGAGGAAGGAGACAAACACAGAGTCCGGCGCTAGGCATAGAATCTTCGGAGACGGGCTGCGTTCCATGGGTTCGGCTCGAGTTGGTTATCCAACGCATCTCGCAGGCGGTATGCTCCACCAGTCAGGACTTGGTTGATTATGAAGGGACCTTCCCACTTGGGCTTCAGCTTGTCCTTTTTCTTGTCCGGCAGGCGTAGAACTAATTCGCCAACGTTGTAGCTTTTGGCCCGCACTTCTCTGCTTTGATATCTTCGAGCCTGCTGTTGATAGAATGCGGAACGGGCTTTTTCCACGTCGCGCTCCTCCTCTAAGGCGTCCAAACTGTCCTGCCGATCGAGCTCGGCCTCCCTTTCTTCGTACATGCGCACTCGAGGTGATTCATGAATTATGTCGCAGGGCAAGACTGCCTCTGCGCCGTACACCATAAAAAATGGTGTGTATCCGGTGGTGCGGTTCAGCGTGGTCCGCAGCCCCCAGAGTATGGAGTCGAGCTCCTCTACCCAGTGCGTGTTAGATTCCTTGAGGGACCGCACTAATCTGGGTTTGATGCCGCTCATGATGAGACCATTTGCACGTTCGACCTGACCGTTAGTTTGTGGGTGATAGACGGAAGCATAATCGAGCTTGATGCCCATGTTTTTGCACCAGAGTTTTACCTCCTCGGCCGTAAAGTTCGTGCTGTTATCGGTGATGATGCTGTGGGGGACGCCATAACGGTGTACGACCCCGGATATAAAGTCTATCACAGGTCCGGATTCAGCCGTCTTAACAGGCTTGGCTTCTATCCATTTGGTGAACTTATCCACCATGACCAGTAAGTATTTTTTCTTGTGGGTTCTGCCTTTAAGGGATCCCATCATGTCAAGCCCCCAGACCGCGAAAGGCCAAGTGATGGGGATAGTTTGGAGGGCGGTGGGTGGCATATGGCTTTGGTTTGCAAAAAGTTGGCAACCGACGCATTTATGGACCAAGTCCTGAGCGTCCGCCCGGGCCGTCGGCCAATAAAAGCATGTACGGAAAGCCTTGCTGACGAGGGACCGGGCTGGGGCGTGATGGCCACCGAGTCCGGCATGAATTTCAGCCAGCAGGTTCCGCCCTTCCTCTTCGGAGATGCACCTTTGAAGGACTCCGATAGTGCTTTTCTTGTAAAGTTCTCCCTCATGGACTTTATAGGCTTTAGATCGCCGCACTATACAGCGTGCCTCGTTTTGGTCCTCTGGGAGTTCCTGCCTAGTAAGGTAGGCTAGGAATGGTTCTGTCCACGGGGCGATAATGGCCATTAGTACGTGGGCTGAGGTTGTTATTTCATTGGCAGAGCCTCCGATTATGTCAGATTGTTCGGCGTCGGACAGTGCGGTTGGGTCCGGACTGATATTGCCATGTTCCCTTCCCATACTACGGATGGCTTGAATAGCCTTTCCAGGAAGATGTTGGGGGGGACCGCATCGCGTTTTGTGCCGATGCGTGCCAGGACGTCTGCCGCCTGATTGTTTTCTCGGGCTATATGGTGAAATTCGAGCCCTTCAAACCGAGCTGACATTTTGAGGACGGCGTTGCGGTAAGCTGCCATTTTTGGATCCTTGGCATCGAAGTCTCCATTTATTTGGGATATCGCGAGGTTCGAATCCCCGCGCACCTCTAGGCGTTGAATGCCCATGGATACTGCCATCCGGAGACCATGTAAAAAGGCCTCATATTCGGCTGCATTGTTGGAGTCCGTGTACATAATCTGGAGTACATATTGAACTGTGTCTCCTGTGGGGGACGTCAAAACGACACCGGCCCCTAGTCCGGCCAACATTTTGGAACCGTTGAAGTGCATTATCCAGTTTGAATATGTGCCGTACTCTTTAGGGAGTTCAGCCTCCGTCCATTCTGCGACGAAGTCGCCAAAACTTGCGACTTGATAGCTCGCCGTGGCCTATAAGTTATGTCGAACGGGAGGAGCTCGATGGCCCATTTTGCAATCCGGCCCGTTGCGTCACGGTTGTTTATAATATCATTGAGTGGTACTTCCGATGCTACTGTGATTGAACACTCTTGAAAGTAGTGTCGTAGCTTCCGGAATGCCATGAATACCGCATATGCAATCTTTTGATAATGTGGGTACCGTGATTTGCATGGGGTGAGGATAGTGGACACATAGTAAACCGGCTTTTGAAGGGGGAATTTGTGTCCGTCCGTTTCCCGCTCGACGACGAGTACTGCGCTGACAACTTGATGGATTGCTGCAATGTACAATAGCATTGGTTCGCCGATGTTTGGCGCGGCCAGGACGGGGTTTGTTGCCAATATGGCTTTTATTTCCTCGAGTCCGGCCGTGGCGGCGTCCGTCCACTCGAAGTGTTCGGTGCGCCGAAGAAGGCGATAGAGGGGTAGCGCCTTTTCTCCCAACCGGGAGATAAAGCGGCTTAGAGCCGCCACGCATCCGGTTAATTTTTGTATTTGTTTGAGGTCCTTTGGGATATCCAATTGTGACAAAGCTTGGATCTTGGCTGGATTTGCTTCGATTCCCCTACTAGATACAATGAAGCCCAAGAGCTTTCCAGCTGGAACGCCGAAAACGCATTTTTCCGGATTCAGCTTGATGTCATATGCTCGGAGGTTGTCAAATGTAAGCCTCAAGTCGTCTACTAGAGATTCGACATGTCTTGTTTTTACGACCACATCATCCACGTATGCCTCTACTGTTTTGCCGATCTGGTTTGCCAGACATGTCTGAATCATGCGCTGATATGTTGCGCCGACGTTTTTGAGCCCGAAAGGCATTGTGTTGAAGCAGAATGGGCCGTATGGGGTGATGAATGCCGTTGCGGCTTGGTCTGACTCGGCCATCTTGATTTGATGGTAACCGGAGTATGCGTCGAGGAAGCACAACGAATCGTGTCCTGCAGTGGCGTCGATAATTTGATCGATGCGGGGGAGGGGGAAGGGATCCTTTGGGCAGGCCTTGTTGAGGTCTTTGAAGTCAACGCACAGGCGCCAGGATTTGTCCTTCTTTGGTACCATCACCAGGTTTGCTAGCCGGTCCGGATGTTTTATATCTCTGATGAATCCGGCCTCCAATAGTTTGGCTAGATCCTCTCCCATTGCCTGTCTCTTGGGTTCAGAAAAACACCGAAGGGCTTGTTTGACAGGTTTGAATCCTGTTAGGATATTTAAGCTGTGTTCGGCCAGCCTGCGTGGGATTCCTGGCATGTCCGAAGGGTGCCATGCAAAAATGTCCCGGTTCTCCCGTAGGAATTCTCGCAGTGCGGCGTCTACATCGGGGTTTAATTGTGCCCCGATGGAAGCTGTTTTATTGGGGTCCGTTGGATGGACCTAGAATTTGACTATTTCATCCGCTGGTTTAAAGGAGGTGGACTTGGATCTTTTGTCAAGTATCACATCGTCCCTATTTACCATGGAGCGCAGCGTAGTCAGTTCCTCAGCCGCTAGGGCTTCGGACAGTGCCTCAAGGGCCAGTGCGGCTGTCTTGTTTTCGGCGCGGAGTGCTATGTCCGGATCACTAGCGAGAGTGATGATTCCGTTTGGCCCGGGCATCTTGAGCTTCATGTACCCGTAATGGGGTATTGCTTGGAAGATTGTAAACGCTTCCCGCCCCAGCAGAGCGTGGTATCCGCTGCTGAACGGGGCCACTTGGAATGTGACCTCTTCGGACCTATAATTATCCGGCGTGCCGAACACCACATCTAGTGTGATTTTTCCTGTACAGCGTGCTTCTCGACTGGGGATTATTCCTCTGAAGGTTGTGCTGCTTCGCTCAATGCGGTTCCAGTCTATTTCCATTTTTTGAAGGGTTTCCTCATAAATGAGGTTCAATCCGCTGCCTCCATCCATGAGTACCTTGGTGAGGCGAAAGCCGTCCACTATAGGACTGAGTACCATTGCGGCTGGTGCTCGAGCTGTTCGGAATTTAGGTTCGTCGCTGGCATTAAAGGTAATAGCCGTGTCACTCCATGGGTTTATTGTTGCTACTTGATAGACTTCGGCGAAGCTGCGGAGTGTTCTTTTTCGCATTTTATTTGATGCGAAAGTCTCGAAGACTGTTAAGACTGTACTGGAGTCCCTGAGGTGGCTTTCTACGGCCTCCGGAATTAGGAGATCTTTGCCCCTTTTGGCCACCTACCGGAGTATCCGACATGCTCTAAGGCTATGAGTTGGTGTGGCGTCCTCTGTACTATGAATTTTACAGGGTCCATTAAGCCATCCCTCCAGTACGGTTCCATGCCCTGTAGAGGGTTTTGGTTTTTTGGTTTTTAACCTGGGTGTCTGATGATGATGCACCCTTTTATTTCGGACGAGGTTTCTATTCAGGGCCGGATTGTCCCAAAATTTAGTTTCGGTTTTCCGGGCGCTTTCCATCGCACAGTACTTTTGTACTATGGACGCCAAGTCAGCGAAGCGTGTAAGATCACGACGACCTGTGGCGTTGAGGATTCCCTTGTCCGTGCAATTATTGCAGAAGATTGAGATTGCGTTTTCCTCGCGGTAGTCCTTTATCCTGTTCATAACCAGGAGGAACCTTGCCCAGTAATGATGTACTGTTTCTTCGGGCTTTTGCCTGATTTGGGATAGATCGCTTATGTTTGGGCGGGTGGGTGGAATTAAATCCGGAACTTCACCCAATCTAAGACTCAGAGGCCAAGGAGTTTCCGAACTCTGAGGTTTGGGTTCTTGGATGTTGTCCAGTGAATCTAGCCCGTTGCCTGATTCTAAGTTCAGGTCTTGAGTTACATCCTCCCCTCCGCGGGTATCCGGCTTGGAGGGATCTGGAATCCGGACGTAGCTAGTCCTTAAGATAGATGAAGAGTCGCCGCACTGTGCCTCTACTACGGCAACATGATGGGTGACTTGGGGAGAATTAATTTCTCTTAGATCGGGTTTAAGCCCAACCTGGTCATAATCCGTAGTGACCCCCAAGGCGGCGATGCGATCCAAGAGCTCGTTTACGGAAGAGAGCTCCATTGGATCTAACTGCTCGATGAGTTCCGAGCTAATGTGAAGATTTCTTTTGATGACCCAAGAGGTCACCGTCGACGCAACGGCCGAACAGGCGGTCATGAGAAAACTGCCTAGCCGGAGAGTTTGGCCAACAGCCAAGGCTCCCTTAGTAACGGCGCCGTCTTTAAAGACGGGAAGAGGCATCCTTCCTGATTGCGACGACACAGAGGAACTCTCAATTAAAGCACCAATGTCGGTGTCAAAACCGGCGGATCTCGGGTAGGGGGTCCCGAACTATGCGTCTAGGCCGGATAGTAATAGGAGACAAGGGACACAATGTTTTACCCAGGTTCGGGCCCTCTTGATGGAGGTAAAACCCTACGTCCTGCTTGATTAATATTGATGATATGGGTAGTACAAGAGTAGATCTACCACGAGATCAAGGAGGCTAAACCCTAAAAGCTAGCCTATGGTATGATTGTTGTATGATGAAGTTGTCCTACGGACTAAAACCCTCCGGTTTATATAGACACCGGAGAGGGTTAGGGTTACACAAAGTTGGTTACGATGGTAGGAGACCTTGAATATCCGCATCGCCAAGCTTGCCTTCCACGCCAAGGAAAGTCCGATCCGGACACGGGACGGAGTCTTCAATCTTGTATCTTCATAGTCCTGGAGTCCGGCTGAAGGTATAGTCCGGCTACCCGGACACCCCCTAATCCAGGACTCCCTCAGTGTTGTTATTAATTGAACAAGCATCCCACTTATGATTAACGTCCATTGCAAGCATCGGCAACTACAACAAAAGTATTAAGGTAAACCTAACCATAGCATGAAACATATGGATCCAAATCAGCCCCTTACGAAGCAACGCATAAACTAGGGTTTAAGCTTCTGTCACTCTAGCAACCCATCATCTACTTATTACTTCCCAATGCCTTCCTCTAGGCCCAAGTAATGGTGAAGTGTTATGTAGTTGACGTTCACATAACACTACTAGAGGCTAGACAACATACATCTTATCGAAATATCAAACGAATACCAAATTCACATGACTACTAATAGCAAGACTTCTCCCTTGTCCTCAGGAACAAACGTAATTACTCACAAAGCATATTCATGTTCATAATCAGAGGGGTAATAATATGCATATAGGATCTGAACATATGATCTTCCACCAAATAAACCAACTAGCATCAACTACAAGGAGTAATCAACACTAATAGCAACCTACTAGCACCAATCCCGGACTTTGAGACAAGAATTGGATACAAGAGATGAACTAGGGTTTGGAGATGAGATGGTGTTGGTGAAGATGTTGATGGAGATTGCCCTCTCCCGATGAGAGGAGCGTTGGTGATGACGATGGTGATGATTTCCCCCTCCCAAAGGGAAGTTTCCCCGGCAGAACAGCTCTGCCGGAGCTCTAGATTGGATCCGCCAAGGTTCCGCCTCGTGGCGGCGGAGTCTCGTCCCGAAAAGTTCCTTCTTATTTTTTTTCTCATCGAAAGACTTCATATAGGAGAAGATGGACGTCGGAGAGCCACCAGGGGGCCCACGAGGTAGGGGAACGCGCCCTAGGGGTGCGCCCCCCACCCTCGTGAGCAGGGTGTGGGCCCCCTAGCCTTCATCTTTGGCAAGGATTTTTCTTTATTTATTTTAAGTGATTCCGTGGAGTTTCAGGACTTTTGGAGTTGCGCAGAATAGGTCTCTAATATTTGCTCCTTTTCTAGCCCAGAATTCCAGCTGCCAGCATTCTCCCTCCTTATGTAAACCTTGTAAAATAAGAGAGAATAGCCATAAGTATCGTGATATAAAGTGAAATAACAGTCCAAAATGCAATAAATATCGATATAAAAGCATGATGCAAAACGGACGTATCAGATAGACATCGCTCTAGTCATCTAAATGATCACGTGATCCAAATCAACTAAACCATGTCCGATCATCACGTGAGATGGAGTAGTTTTCAATGGTGAACATCACTATGTTGATTATATCTACTATATGATTCACGCTTGACCTTTTGGTTTCCAGTGTTCCGAGGCCATATCTGCATATGCTAGGCTCGTCAAGTTTAACCTGAGTATTCTACATGTGCAAAACTGGCTTGCACCCGTTGTATGTGAACGTAGAGCTTATCACACCCGATTATCACGTGGTGTCTCGGCACGACGAACTTTCACAAGGGTGCATACTCAGGGAGAACACTTGTACCTTGAAATTTAGTGAGAGATCATCTTATAATGCTACCGTCGATCTAAGCAAAATAAGATGCATAAAAGATAAAGATCACATGCAATCAATATAAGTGATATGATATGGCCATCATTATCTTGTGCTTGTGATCTTTATCTCCGAAGCACCGTCATGATCACCATCATCACCGACGCGACACCTTGATCTCCATCGTAGCATCGTTGTCGTCTCGCCAACTATTGCTTCTACGACTATCGCTGCCGCTTAGTGATAAAGTAAGGCAATTACAGGGCAATTGCATTGCATACAATAAAGCGACAACCATATGCCTCCTGCTAGTTGCCGATAACTCGGGTACAAAACATGATCATCTTATACAACAAAATATAGCATCATGTCTTGACCATATCACATCACAACATGCCCTGCAAAAACAAGTTAGACGTCCTCTACTTTGTTGTTGCAAATTTTACGTGGCTGTTATGGGCTGAGCAAGAACCGTTCTTACCTACGCATCAAAACCACAATGATAGTTTGTCAAGTTAGTGCTGTTTTAACCTTCTTAAGGACCGGGCATAGCCACACTCGGTTCAACTAAAGTTTGAGAAACTGAAACCCGCCATCCACCTGTGTGCA
The DNA here is from genome assembly GCF_003073215.2 of Triticum urartu. NCBI lineage: Eukaryota > Viridiplantae > Streptophyta > Magnoliopsida > Poales > Poaceae > Triticum > Triticum urartu. Next base: position 673,872,910 of record NC_053023.1, read on the forward strand.
AAGCACGTCAGTAGAACCAGTCTCGCATAAGCGTACGCGTAATGTCGGTTCGGCCCGCTTCATCCAACAATACCGCCGAACCAAAATATGACATGCTGGTAAGCAGTATGACTTGTATCGCCCACAACTCACTTGTGTTCTACTCGTGCATATAACATCTATGCATAAACCAGGCTCTGATACCACTATTGGGGAAAATAGTAATTTCAAAAAAATTCTTACGCACACGCAAGATCATGGTGATGCATAGCAACAAGAGGGAAGAGTATCGTCCATGTACCCTCGTAGACCGTAAGCGGAAGCGTTATGAGAACGTGGTTGATGTAGTCGAACGTCTTCACGATCCGACCGATCCAAGTACCGAACGCACGACACCTCCGAGTTCAGCACACGTTCAGCTCGATGACGTCCCACGAACTCCGATCCAGCAGAGCTTCACGGGAGAGTTCCGTCAGCACGACGGCGTGTTGACGGTGATGATGTTGCTATCGACGCAGGGCTTCGCCTAAGCACCGCTATGATATGATCGAGGTGGATTATGATGGAGGGGGGCACCGCACACGGCTAAGGGATCAATGATCAACTTGTGTGTCTAGAGGTGCCCCTGCCTCCGTATATAAAGGAGCAAGGGGGAGGTCGGCCGGCCCTCTATGGCGCGCCAGGAGGAGGAGTCATCCTCCTAGTAGGAGTAGGACTCCCCTCTTTTCTACTCCTACTAGGAGGGGGTAAGGAAGGTGGAGAGCGAGAAGGAAAGGGGGGCGCCACCCCCCTCTCCTAGTCCAATTCGGACCAGAGGGGAAGGGGCGCGCGGCCTTCCCTAGGCCAGCCATCTCTCTCTCCACTAAGGCCCATTATTTCTCTCGGGGGGGGGGGTCCGGTAACCCTCCGGCACTCCGGTTTTCTCCAAAATTACCCGAAACACTTCCGGTGTCTGAACATAGTCGTCCAATATATCAATCTTTACATCTCGACCACTTCGAGACTCCTCGTCATGTCCGTGATCATATCTGGGACTCCGAACTACTTTCGGTACATCAAAACACAAAAACTCATAATACCGATCATCATCGAACTTTAAGCGTGCGTACCCTACGGGTTCGAGAACTATGTAGACATGACCGAGACACGTCTCCGATCAATAACCAATAGCAGAACTTAGATGTTCATATTGGCTCCCACATATTCTATGAAGATCTTTATCGGTCAAACCGCATAGCAGCATACGTTGTTCCCTTTGTCATCAGTATGTTACTTGCCCGAGATTCGGTCGTCGGTATCTCAATACCTAGTTCAATCTCGTTACCGGCAAGTCTCTTTACTCGTTCTGTAATGAATCATCCCGCAACTAACTCATTAGTTACAATGCTTGCAAGGCTTATAATGATGTGCATTACCGAGAGGGCCCAAAGATACCTTTCCGACAATCGGAGTGACAAATCCTAATCTTGATCTATGTCAACTCAACAAGTACCATCGAAGACACCTGTAGAGCACCTTTATAATCACCCAGTTACGTTGTGACGTTTGGTAGCACACAAAGTGTTCCTCCAGTAATCGGGAGTTACATAATCTCATAGTCATAGGAACATGTATAAGTCATGAAGAAAGCAATAGCAGTAAACTAAAACTATCAAGTGCTAAGCTGACGAAATGGGTCAAGTCAATCACACCATTCTCCTAATGATGTGATCCCGTTTATTAAATGACAACTCATGTCTATGGTTAGGAAAAATAACCATCTTTAATTAACGAGCTAGTCAAGTAGAGGCATACTAGTGACACTCTGTTTGTCTATGTATTCACACATGTATTATGTTTCCGGTTAATACGATTCTAGCATGAATAATAAACATTTATCATGAAATAAGGAAATAAATAATAACTTTATTATTGCCTCTAGGGCATATTTCCTTCAGTCGCGCCCCCCATGGGCCTAGTCCGAATTGGACTAGGGGGAGGGGCGGCGCCCCTCCTTCCTTCTCTTCCCCCCTCCTTCCTTCTTCTCCTAGTAGGACTAGGAAAGGGGGAGTCATACTCCTACTAGGAGGAGGATTCCTCCCCGCTTGGTGCGCCTATGAAGGCCGGCCTCCCCCTTGCTCCTTTATATACAGAGGCAGGGGGTACCCTAGAACACACAAGTTGATTGTTTAGCCGTGTGCGGTGCCTCCTCCACAAAATTTCACCTCGGTCATATCGTTGTAGTGCTTAAGCGAAGCCCTGTGTCGTAACTTTATCATCACCGTCATCACGCCGCCGTGCTGAGGAAACTCTCCCTCGGCCTCAACTGGATCAAGAGTACGAGGGACGTCATCGAGCTGAACATGTGCAGATCGCGGAGGTGCCGTGCATTCGGTACTTGATCAGTTGGATCACGAGGACGTTCGACTACATCAATCGCGTTACTTAACGCTTCCACTTTTGGTCTACGAGGGTACGTGGACACACTCCCCCCCCCCTCGTTGCTATGCATCTCCTAGATAGGTCTGGCGTGATCGTAGGATTTTTTTTTGAAATACCGCGTTCCCCAACACAACGAACAATAGAAATAATAAAAATTACATCCAGATCCGTAGACCACCTAGTGACGACTACAAGCACTGAAACGAGCCGAAGGCGCGCCGCTGTCATCGCCCCTCCCTCGCCGGAGCCGGGCAAACCTTGTTGTAGTAGACAGTCGGGAAGTCGTCGTGCTAAGGCACCATAGAACCAACGCACCAGAACAGCAACCACCGCAGACGAAGGGTGTAGATCAAAAGGATCCAACCTGAAGACACACGAACGACGAACATATCCAAGCAAATCCACCAAAGATAAATCCGCCGGAGACACACCTCCACACGCCCACTCGTTCTAGATGAGGTTTTCGTCCGGTGTAATTTCGCTTGTTTGGTGACTCATGTACTCGTGGGCATGTTTCATTAACTGGATGTTTATGTCTTGTTGTCGTTTTTTTCCAGGCCCGACTATTTTGGCCAGCCTCGAGCGCTGGGAACAATTGGTGGTTGTTTTGCTTTGCCTCATTTCTAATAAAAATGTGCCGGCAGGAAACTCCTTTTCTTCAGAAAGAAAAGAGAGGTTGACAACATTCCATTTATACATATAGATGCCTTTATGTACTTGTATTTTTTTCTTATACAGAAAGAAGAAAAATAATCCGTGCCAGAATTTTTGGGTCTAAAGATAAGTTTGAAATTTTCCAGCAAAGAGTTAGCAGTATGTTTTGTTGGAGTGCGTGCGCACATGGTGTGTGTGTGTGTGGAGGGGGGTTGAATTCCCTTATTTTTTGTAACAAAAAAAACTTAAAAATTCTCTGGAATTTTAGGTGATATGCCAATGCAGTGTAGTCCTTTTATGGACAAAAGGACTCCTTGCGTAAGTACTAATAAAAGAAATACATAAATACCAGCAGGTCACCGTTTTTTACGTGAAAAATCGGAAGGGAAAACATGTCCAAACACCCATGCCCCACCAGGCAACCTCACCAACTCGACCGTCCTCCATGCGCGGCGCACCTGCTATTCCCGAGCCAAACTAGCTACGCAGTAGGAGTGCCCCCTACAAGAATAGCCATTTGCCTTTTCCCAGGATTAGCACCAAGAATACGTTGAACTACGTACACAATCATTGCCCGACCGTATATCTCCTGTCCCATCTTCGGAATGGGAGCGAACAGCGAGCAATTAGGCCAGCGATCCCCGCCCGGAAAGCGAGAGCGCCCGACCACACACCGCCAGCGTCTCCTCCACTGCACTGCACCGCACCTTGGCTGGCATCTGATCGGGGAGCAGTGCCAGGTTCAGCGAGAGATCGTCGTCCGTCCGTCCCCATCCACCTGGCCTAGCAAGGCTTATCGTATCGTGGCCTCCATCCAGCTCAGGACACCGGGATATGGACAGGCGCCGCGGAATCATTTCCCCTCCCCCCGGCGGGCCTAATCATGCCCCGCCGATTATACTACCTCCACAGCCCATCAGCAGATCCTCTACCGACGAACTACTGGCAGAATAATCAATCAAGATACGGAGCCGATCCGTAGGGGTACGGGACGAGTAGCCGCTGATTGATTGACCGCCGCTGGCCGGGCTATCATTCATCATTCGGTCTTGTGATCCTCGCCATCGTACGTGCTACTACTAGTATACGTAGTAGGTAATGTACGTACGTACGTGGGTGCGGTGCGTACGTAGGCACCGGAGGGCGAAGTCGCAGCAGCGCTGATGGTGTGGGCGGCTGTTTGTTGGGTGGTCGCCGTCCGTCGGAGGCCGTGCGTGTGACCCACCAGGAGGGTTGATGAGGCTGGGTCAGCCGCGGATTGGATTGACCCCGGCGACCGGAGGTGGTGCCGGTGGCCGCCCGCGGTGCACGACGGCGACGGGTTATAAAAACTTTTGGTGTCTGCGTATGTCTGTCCGTGTGGAATGTTTTGGGGGTTGAGCTGAAAATTAATCGGTGTGGAGTGTGGACGTGGCTCTGACGAGCATGTGCAAAAACGCCCGGGACCATGTGGTGTGTTTCGGATCTCTGCAGCTGGGCGGTAGATTAACGAGAGAGCATATCCGCTGGGCTGAACTGAACGTGAGATCTGAGAAAAGAAGTGGGATGCGGAAAAAATGTTGGGGTGAGAGAGGCTCGAACTCTCGACCTCAGGATCACTCGCTTTAGCTATGAGACCTACGCGCTAGCCAACTGCGCCACCACCCCGCTGTGTCAACCATACAAAATTGAATTTATTTAACAGCTTGCAAGACTGCTTGAGTTTGATTTCCTCAACCGGGCCCCGTGATGTATGCTTGGCATGGTTTTCGTGTGTGCGAGAAATCCAATCTTGCCTCCTTCACCGTCCCGTAAGAATCTGCTTTTGGAAAGGAAAGGAAAGGATATCTGCTTTGTCGTGGACAGAACGGGCGAGGGAATGAACGAACGAACGGACGGAACCTTAAAAGGGTAGAGAAATTCGACAACAATCTCCACAACGAATGCACTGGCTCAAAGTGATGCCGACCGTTTTATTCCCCGCCGTCTTTTTCATTTTTGCATCGTATGGCCTTATTGTACACGGGCTGAATGTTCCCTTCACGTTTTTTTTTCTTTTCTTTCAGCAGATAATAATGTTCCCTTCACGTTTTTTTCTTCGAGCGGTTAATGTTCCCTTTCACGTGGCTGTTGGAACGACACACACACCAGCCAGCGAGCTCAACTTCCTCCACGGCCCACCAAAACTTGCACAATCTACGCCCAACTGTCTGACCATCCGCACAGAGACCTAGCGATCAAGCGCTGACCTGGGCCAGCCCATTAAACTGTTTCATCGTTTCCGGTTTTGAGCACCTTCCAGAGTTTCCCAGGCGGTTTTTTCTGGTTTTCAACCCTTCTAGAAGGTTCCTGAACCGGTTTGCATGTTTCCTTTTTATATTTATGATTTTTTTTCTTTTTCTTTTTTCATTTTTCTGTTTCTTTTTCTTCTTACTTTTCCTTTTCAGTTCCTTTTCTTATTTTCAATCTTTATTCTCTGTTTCTTTTTTTTTGCTTTTTAGTTTTCATTTTTCCAAATTTCTTTTTTTCTTTCTTCCATTTTTTATTTCATTTTTCCGTTTACCTTTATTCAAAATATATTTTCTTCCTTTTTCCTTTTTTTCTGTTTCTGTTTCTTTTTCTTCTATCTTTCTATTTCTTCATTTATAAATTTCGAAAAATGTTCAAAATATTCAAATTTTGTTTGTGTTTCCAAATAAAATTTAAAAACAAATGTTCGAGTTACAAAAGTTGTTCAAAGCTTGCATAATATATTCCGGATTTCAAATTATTGTTCATGTATTCAAAATATCTTCTTGTTGCCAAATTTTTTTGAGATTTACAAATTTCCTTGTTTGTAAAGTACAAACAATATTCATAGTTTCAAATTTTGTTTCTATAAAAAATGTGTTCCCATTTAAAAAAAGCATGAATTCCAAAAAAATTCAAAATATTAAAATTTCAAAAAATGTTCGGATTTTATCAAATTTGTTCAAAGTTTAAAAAAAATCATGTTTTGCAAAAAATGTTTGAAGCTTTCAAAAAATGTTCCGTTTTTCAAATGTTTGTTCATGTATTTAAACAATGTTCGCAATTTGAAACTTGTATTGGATTTTAGAATTGATCTTCATTTCAAAATTTGTTCTTAAAATTCAAGAAATGTTCGTGCTTTGAAAAATTGTTTTAGTCAAAATTTTGTTCCCATTTTCAAAAAAAATCACAAATTAAAAAATGTTCACATTTTTGGGAAAAGTTTGGGATTGTCAAATTGAGTTCACGATTTCAGAAAATCTAAAAACAATAGCCATTTTTTGGAATATTCTTTGTAATTTTACCAAATTCCCCTAAGCTTGATTCTTCCATAGTTCTTTAAGAATGGCGCTGCTTATTTATCGCAAGAGCACTTCGGATGTGTTGATTTACCTCTAGTGCACAGTAGCACGCCGTCACGAGTTCGCTTCCCAGGTTCCGCGACCATTTTTGCGATTTTTTCAGTCTCGGTCCGCCCGCACTGCTATGAGCCGGCTCAAGTGTACTGCCACCTGTGCGATTGGCTGACTACTTGCCGCAAAGAGCGGCATATAGATAGTCCCCATTCAGCGAGCGTTACAGTGTTATTCGCAACTTAGCGTACATCTACCTCTATGCTGGGCTCGGCCTATTCATATTTTTATTACTTTTTAACCTTCAAAAAATACTAGTGCGTCGTGGGAGATTCGAAACTAATATTCCACGTTTAGTCCTGGAGGTGATAACCATTGCGACAACTTACTTGTTGTGAAACATACTTTTTTTCTTCTTCTTGTGGCCAATGTGAGGATAGAAAAAAAAAGAATGCTTCCATGTTCCTTTTTTTTCATTTGGCCGTTTTTCTTCTTTCTTGTTTTTACCTTTTTCTACCTTTTTTGTTTTCTATTCATAATTCGCAGACCATTTTCAAATTCTTGTACGTTTTAAAATTTCGTCAACTTCGTTTCAAATTTTGTAAACTTTTCTCAGATTCATGAAATATTTTCATATTTTCTGACCTTTTTTTTCAAATTCATGAAAATTTTCCAATTTTCTAGAATTTTCACATTTCGTGAATTTATTTTTTTCAATTTACATTTTTTTCTCAAATTTTCGAACTGCTTTTCACAATTTGTGAAATTATTTTCAAATTCGTGAACCTTTTCAAAACTTGTGAACTTATTTTCAAATTTTTTAATGCTCTTTTTTCAGATTTCTGAACTTTTTAGAATTCATCAATATTCTCAAATTTCATGAAATGTTTCCAATTTTGGGAATTTTATTCAAATTTCATTAACTTAGTTTTAGAATTTGTAAAATTTCTCAAATTAATTAACTTCATTTATTTACGTGAAGTTTTTCAATTTTTTATGAACTCTTTCATGAACTTTTTCCAAATTCGTGTTTCCTTTTCAAAAGGCTAATCTATTTTTAAAATTAAGATTCGTTTTCATATTTTCTTATTTTAAAAAGACAATTGGTAAACAAGTGAGCCGGTTAACTCGTCAACTAGCGAGAGATCTGAAGCGAGCGGGACGTGCTACCCGCTTGAGCAGGAACAGATTGAGCTTCGCCTTTGTCGCGCTGCAGCGAGATGGCAATGTTGGACCACGGCCCACGAATGAAGGTGCCGAGCGCCAGGGATCCTTTTCGGGGGAGTTCCTATGCGCCGCTCGTTGCGGCGAATTGCCGAGCGGACGCATAGGCGCGAGTCTAGCTGGGCCGGCCCATTAGCGTAAAACAGTGAAAAATCCTCAAAAAGTGTCCTTGAAGGAGGGATCGAACAAGGGACCTCTCTTGTTGCTTATGCGCAAGACAAGCCAAAGGGATACATGAGTTTCTTGGTTTTACAATGGGGCGCTAAGCTAAGGGTAATATAGATCCGTGCATTTTGTCAAATTCTGAACGCGAAAATTATTTTGGAAATATGTTTTTTTTCAAGCGAACACTTTTCAACTTTGAAAAGAAGAAAAAAAGCTCGAACATTTCTTGAATATCCGAACATTTTTTTTATAAACTGAACACTTTTTCTGGAAATCATGAACATTATTGAATATGTGAACAAATTTTTTTTTGGCAACATTTTTTGAAACTCTGCACAATAATTTGGAAATGCGAATAGTTTTCGAATCCATCAACAATTTTTGAAACAAGAACTTTTTTCAAACTCAGTACAAAATTTGAAAATGAAAGACATTTTTTTAACTTTTCAAACATTTTTTGAGAAATATGAACAGTTTTACCAAATCAAGAACATTTTTTAGAACTGTGAAATATTCTAAAAAGGAAAGAGGAACAGGAGAAAATAAGTAGAAAAAACAAGAAAAGAAGATAAACAATTTCCAAATTCTCTAGCATTTTTTTAAAAAAATGGAACATTTTTTGAAACTCCCTAACAAAATTAGAAACAGACACATTCTTGAAAATTGCGAACAAAATTTGAAATAGAAACAATTTTTGAAACTACCGAACAAAATTGGAAAACACGAACATTTTTCTTAAATTTCTGAATGAATTTTCAAATAGGAACATTTTTTCAAACTCCTAAACAAAATTTGAAAAGGAGAACATTTTTTGAATTTTGTGAACAAAATTTGAGAATTATGAATATTTTGAATTTGTGAACAAAAGTTGAGAACTGGTATAAATTGTGAAAGAAAGGAGTTTAGATAGCATGAACATTTTTTAAAACTGAAGAACAAATTTGAAAATTTAAAACCTTTTAAAAATCTCAAACAAGTTTGGAAATTCGAACATTTTTTCAATATAAGAATAATATTTTTAAAACCGGAACATATTTTTCAATAGGCGAACAATTTTTTAAACTTCTAACATTTTTGTAGAGAACGAATAATTTTTACATGCAATCAAAATTTGAATTGGTTAAACATTTTTAAAATTGTAAAAAATGAAAAAAGTGAAGAGGAGGAAAAATAAAGAAAAGAAACAGAAAGAAAAAAGGTGAAAAGTAGAAAAGGAATGAAAAGAAAAACATAGAGAAGAAAAAATAAACAGGAAAAAGGAAAACAAAAAAAGAAAAAAAAAACAGAAAAAAAGTGTTAGGAGCTACTAGAAGGTTCCCAAAATCGGAAAAAACCGGCTGGGAACAAGCGAGAAGGTTTTCTAAAACCGAAATCTTCGAAACATTTTACGGCCCGGCCCACGCGGGAACCCTCGATCGATCTCCCTGTGCGTCCGCCCGACAACTTGCCGCAGCGAGCGGCAAATAGGATATTCCCCTTTTCGGTGCCTAAAGCGTCAAATTTGAGCACTCTCGCAAATGCTATGTCTAACTAGGAAAAAAATACTATCATTTGTATCGCCTGAAGCTTTCCTGAAGTGCGGACGATGTATGTACCAACCCAATAGTGTGCTACTTCTATCGTTCGTTCATCGGTTTGTTTGCTGACGTGTTCGTTCAAGTCTTTTTTTTTTCATTTTCTTCTATTATCAGTTTCTTCTTATTATTATTTCTTCACCGGTTCACTTTAGCTATTTTTCGTTGCTATACTTTTTTTTCTTTGGTTTCTCTTTATTTCTTTTATGGTTTTCATTGGGTGTTTCTTTTTTCTTCGGATTTTTTTGTTTACTTCCTGGTTTTCAATGGTATTCTTTTTTTCCTTTTTTCTTTGGTTCTTTTCGGGTTTTGTTGTTTTTTCCATTGCTTCTTTTGGTTTTCATTTTAATTTTTTCATATACGACAAGAACATTTTTCTTATACATGCTTAACATTTTTTAAATACTCTCTCCGGTCTTTTTTAGTCTGCATATAAGCTTTGTCCAAAGTCAAAGTATCTCTACTTTGATCAAACTTAAAGAAAAAATGTTAACATTCAAAATGCCAAACCAATATTATTAAATTTATTATAAAATGTAGTTTCACAATATATATATTTTGTATTGTAGGTGTCGATATTTTTGTATATAAATTTGGTCAAACTTTCTTGACACAAATCTAATACGCGGAGTAAAAAGGACAGGAGAGACTACAAGTTTAACTTTTTTGAATACATGATCAACATTTTTTCTAGTACCATTTTAAACATTTTTCAAATGTTTGACTAACATGATTTGAATGCATGGTCAACATTTTTTATACACATTTTAACATATTTAAATACAAGATTACATTTATAATACGTGGTAAAAAAATTCGATACACATTATCATTTTTCAAATGCTTGATTTAACACTTAAGCCCTTTCCACACCCGTAAGGCGAACCCTCCAATTGCCTTCACTTGTGCATTGATGCGTCTCTGGTGGCTTGCGCAACCTCGGCAATGCTCCCTCACAACATTCCCCTCCCTCTCCCCGTCTGCCATGACGGCCAGGATGGTGACAGTGAGGGGATGATACGTCCATTTTGCATCATGCTTTTATATCGATATTTATTGCATTATGGACTGTTATTTCACTTTATGTCACAATAGTTATGACTATTCTATCTTATTTTACAAGGTTTACATAAGGAGGGAGAATGCCGGCAGCTGGAATTCTGGGCTGGAAAATGAGCAAATATTAGAGACCTATTCTGCGTAACTCCAAAAGTCCTGAAACTCCACGGAACATCTTAAAATAAATAAATAAAAATGCTCGCCAAAGATGAAGGCCAGGGGGCCCACACCCTGCTCACGAGGGTGGGCGGCGCCCCCCTAGGGCGCGCCCCCTACCTCGTGGGCCCCCTGGTGGCTCTCCGACGTCCATCTTCTCCTATATAAAGTCTTTCGATAAGAAAAAAAGAAGAAGGAACTTTTCGGGACGAGACTCCGCCGCCACGAGGCGGAACCTTGGCGGAACCAATCTAGAGCTCCGGCAGAGCTGTTCTGCCGGGGATACTTCCCTCCGGGAGGGGGAAATCATCACCATCGTCATCACCAACGCTCCTATCATCGGGAGAGGGCAATCTCCATCAACATCTTCACCAGCACCATCTCATCTCCAAACCCTAGTTCATCTCTTGTATCCAATTCTTGTCTCAAAGTCCGGGATTGGTGCTAGTAGGTTGCTAGTAGTGTTGATTACTCCTTGTAGTTGATGCTAGTTGGTCTATTTGATGGAAGATCATATGTTCAGATCCTATATGCATATTATTATCCCTCTGATTATGAACATGAATATGCTTTGTGAGTAATTACGTTTGTTCCTGCGGACAAGGGAGAAGTCTTCCTATTAGTAGTCATGTGAATTTGGTATTCGTTTGATATTTTGATAAGATGTATGCTGTCTAGCCTCTAGTGGTGTTATGTGAACGTCGACTACATAATACTTCACCATTATTTGGGCCTAGAGGAAGGCATTGGAAAGTAATAAGTAGATGATGGGTTGCTAGAGTGACAGAAGCTTAAACCCTAGTTTATGCGTTGCTTCGTTAGGGGCTGATTTGGATCCACATGTTTCATGCTATGGTTAGGTTTACCTTAATACTTTTGTTGTAGTTGCAGATGCTTGCAATAGAGGTTAATCATAAGTGGATACTTGCAAGTAAGAACAGCACCCAAGCACCGGTCCACCCACATATCAAATTATCAAAGTATCGAACGCAAATCATATGAACGTGATGAAAACTAGCTTGACGATATTCCCATGTGTCCTCGGGAGCGCTTTTCCTATTATAAGAGTTTGTTCCGACTTGTCCTTTGCTACAAAACGATTGGGCCACCTTGCTGCACTTTATTTACTTTTGTTACTTGTTGCTCGTTACAATTTATCTTATCACAAAACTATCTGTTACCACTTATTTCAGTACTTGCAGAGAATACCTTACTGAAAACCGCTTATCATTTCCTTCTGCTCCTCGTTGGGTTCGACACTCTTACTTATCGAAAGGACTACGATAGATCCCCTATACTTGTTGGTCATCAAGACTCTTTTCTGGCGCCGTTGCCGGGGAGTGTAGCGTCTTTGGTAGGTGGAATTTGGTAAGGAAAAATTTATATAGTGTGCTGAAATTTACTGTCACTTGTTACTATGGAAAGTAATTCTCTGAGGGGCTTGTTCGGGGTATCTTCACCCCATCCAGTAGAGCAAAGAGTTGCTCCTCAACCTACTGAACCTATTGAAAATGAAACTCCTTTTGAATTTCCTTCGGGTATGATGGAAAAACTGCTAGCTAACCCTTTTACAGGAGATGGAACAAAGCATCCTGATGAGCACTTAATATATGTGGATGAAGTTTGTGGACTATTTAAGCTTGCAGGTATACCCAATGATGTTGCTAAGAAGAAGGTCTTCCCTTTATCTTTTAAGGGAGACGCATTGATATGGTATAGGCTATGTGATGATATGAGATCATGGGACTATAAAAGATTGAAGTTGGAATTTCATCAAAAGTATTACCCTATTCATCTTGTTCATCATGATCGCAATTATATATATAATTTCCGGCCTCGCGAAGGAGAAAGCATCGCTCAAACTTGGGGGAGGCTTAAATCAATGTTATATTCATGCCCCAATCATGAGCTCTTAAGAGAAATGATCATTCAAAATTTTTATGCTCGGCTTTCTGAAAACAATTGCACCATGCTCGATACTTCTTGTGCTGGCTCTTTTATGATGAAGACTATTGAATTCAGATGGAATTTATTGTATAGAATTAAATGCAACTCTGAAGATTGGGACCTCGACGAAGGTAAGGAGTCAGGTATGACACCTAAGTTTGATTGTGTTAAATCTTTTATGGACACCGATATTTTCTGTAAGTTTAGCACTAAATATGGACTTGACTCTGAGATAGTATCTTCTTTCTGTGAATCTTTTGCTACTTATGTTGATCTCCCTAAGGAGAAGTGGTTTAAATATCATCCTCCCATAGAAGTAAAAATAGTTGCACCTATTAAAGTTGAAGAAAAGATTGTCACTTATAATTATCCTATTGTTCCTACTTCTTATATTGAGAAACCACCTTTCCCTGTTAGAATAAAGGATCATGCTAAAGCTTCAACTGTTGTTCATAAAAGCAATATTAGAACTATACACATCCTGAGCAAGTTAAAGTAGAACCTAATATTGCTATTGTTAAAGATCTCTTGTCTGATAATATTGATGGGCATGTTATTCAGTTCGAAGGTGAAACTGCTAGAATTGCTAAACCTTGTGATAAAGATAAACATAGACCTGTGGTAGGCATGCCTGTTATTTCTGTTAAAATAAGAGATCATTGTTATCATGGCTTATGTGATATGGGTGTTAGTGCTAGTGTAATACCTATTGACTTATACAAAGAAATTAAGAATGAAATTGCACCTGCTGAGTTAGAAGGTATTGATATTACAATTAAACTTTCCAATAGAGATACTATTGACCAATTGGAATTGTTAGAGATGTTGAAGTCTTGTGTCGGAAAACTAAATATCCTGCTAATTTTCTTGTTCTTGGTTCCCCACAAGATAGCTTTTGTCCCATTATATTTGGTAGACCCTTCTTAAATACTGTCAATGCTACCATAGATTGCACAAAGAATGTTGTTACTATTGGCTTGGATGATATGGTTCATGAGTTTAATTTCTCTAAATTTAGTAAACAACATTGTGAGGAAGAATTACCTAGTAAGGATGAAATTATTGGTCTTGCTTCTATTGTCGTACCTTCTAGTGATCCTTTAGAACACTATTTGCTAGACCATGAAAATGATATGTTCATGAATGAAAGAAGGGAAATAGATGAAGTATTCTTTAAACAGGAACCTATTCTGCAACATAATTTGTCTGTTGAAATTTTAGGGGATCCTCCTCCACCCAAGGGTGATCCCGTGTTTGAGCTTAAACCTTTGCCTGATAATCTTAAATATGCTTATCTTGATGAAAAGAAGATATATCCTGTTATTATTAGTGCTAACCTTTCAGAGCATGAAGAAGAAAGATTATTGAAAACTCTGAAGAAGCATCGTGCTGCTATTGGATATACTCTTGATGATCTTAAGGGCATTAGTCCCACTCTATGTCAATATAAAATAAATTTGGAAGCAGATACCAAACCAGTTCGTGATCCTCAACGATGTGTGAATCCTAAAATGAAAGAAGTGGTAAGAAAAGAAATACTAAAGCTTTTGGAGGCAGGTATAATCTATCCCGTTGCTGATAGCGAGTGGGTAAGTCCTATCCATTGTGTCCCTAAGAAGGGAGGTATTACTGTTGTTCCTAATGATAAAGATGAATTGATTCCACAAAGAATTATCACAGGTTATAGGATGGTAATTGATTTTCGCAAACTAAATAAAGCTACTAATAAAGATCATTACCCCTTACCTTTTATTGATCAAATGCTAGAAAGATTATGCAAACATACACACTATTGCTTTCTAGATGGTTATTCTAGTTTCTCTCAAATACCTGTGTCGGCTAGAGATCAATCAAAGACTACTTTTACATGCCCTTTTGGTACTTTTGCTATTAGACGTATGCCTTTTGGTTTATGTAATGCACCTGCTACCTTTCAAAGATGCATGATGGCTATATTCTCAGACTATTGTGAAAAGATTTGTGAGGTTTTCATGGACGACTTTTCCGTCTATGGTTCCTCTTTTGATGATTGCTTGAGTAATCTTGATCAAGTTTTGCAGAGATGTGAAGAAACTAATCTTGTCTTGAATTGGGAAAAGTGCCACTTTATGGTTAATGAAGGTATTGTCTTGGGGCACAAAGTTTCTGAAAGAGGTATTGAAGTTGATAAAGCCAAGGTTGATGCTATTGAAAAGATGCCATGTCCCAAGGACATCAAAGGTATAAGAAGTTTCCTTGGTCACGCTGGATTTTATAGGAGGTTCATTAAGGACTTATCAAAAATTTCTCGGCCTCTGACTAATTTATTGCAAAAGGATATACCATTTGTCTTTGATGATGATTGTGTAGAAGCATTTGAAATACTTAAGAAAGCATTAGTCTCTGCACCTGTTGTTCAGCCACCTGATTGGAATTTACCCTTTGAAATTATGTGTGATGCTAGTGATTATGATGTAGGTGCTATTCTAGGGCAAAGAGTTGATAAGAAATTAAATGTTATTCATTATGCTAGTAAGACTCTAGACAATGCTCAAAGAAATTATGCTACTACTGAAAAAGAGCTTTTAGCAGTTGTATTTGCTTGTGATAAGTTCAGACCTTATATTGTTGATTCTAAAGTAACTGTTCAAACTGATCATGCTGCTATTAAATGTTGGGGAACGTTGCAGAAAACAAAAAATTTCCTACGGTTTCACCAAGATCCATCTAGGAGTTCATCTAGCAACGAGTGATCGGATTGCATCTACATACCTTTGTAGATCACGCGCGGAAGCATTCAAAGAACGAGGATGAGGAAGCCGTACTCGACGTGATCCGAATCACCGGAGATCCTAGCGTCGAACGGACGGCACCTCCGCGTTCAACACACGTACGGTCAGCGTGACGTCTCCTCCTTCTTGATCCAGCAAGGGGGAATGAGAGGTTGAGGAAGATGGCTCCAGCAGTAGCACGACGGCGTGGTGGTGGTGGAGCTGCAGTACTCCGTCAGGGCTTCGCCAAGCTCTATGGAGGAGGAGGAGGTGTTGGAGAGGGAGAGGGAGGCACCAAAAGCGTGGGGTAGAGGCCCTCCTTCCCCCCCCCCCACTATATATAGGGAGCCTAGGGGGGGCGGCCCTAGGAGATGCAATCTCCTAGGGGGGCGGCGGCCAAGGGGTGGGGGGCTTGCCCCCCAAGCAAGGGGGCGCCCCTTTAGGGTTTCCCCTACCCTAGGCGCATGGGCCCTAGGGGAAAGTGGCGCCCCAGCCCACTTTGGGCTGGATCCCTTCCCACTTTAGCCCATGGGGCCCTCCGGGATAGGTGGCCCCACCCGGTGGACCCCCGGGACCCTTTCGGTGGTCCCGGTACAATACCGGTGACCCCGAAACTTGTCCCGATGGCCGAAATTGCACTTCCTATATATAATTCTTTACCTCCGGACCATTCCGAAACTCCTCATGACGTCCTGGATCTCATCCGGGACTCCGAACAACTTTCGGGTTACTGCATATACATATCCCTACAACGCTAGCGTCACCGAACCTTAAGTGTGCAGATCCTACGGGTTCGGGAGACATGTAGACATCACCGAGATTGCTCTCCGGTCAATAACCAACAGCGGGATCTGTATACCCATGTTGGCTCCCACATGCTCCTCGATGATCTCATCGGATGAACCATGATGTCGAGGATTCAAGCAACCCCGTATACAATTCCCTTCGTCAATCGGTATGTTACCTGCCCGAGATTCGATCGTCGGTATCCCAATACCTCGTTCAATCTCGTTACTGGCAAGTCACTTTACTCGTACCGTAATGCATGATCCCGTGACCAGACACTTGGTCACTTTGAGCTCATTATGATGATGCATTACCGAGTGGGCCCAGTGATACCTCTCCGTCATACGGAGTGACAAATCCCAGTCTTGATCCGTGTCAACCCAACAGACACTTTCGGAGATACCCGCAGTATACCTTTATAGTCACCCAGTTACGTTGTGACGTTTGGTACACCCAAAGCACTTCTACGGTATCCGGGAGTTACACGATCTCATGGTCTAAGGAAAAGATACTTGACATTGGAAAACTCTAGCAAACGAACTATACGATCTTGTGCTATGTTTAGGATTGGGTCTTGTCCATCACATCATTCTCCTAATGATGTGATCTCGTTATCAATGACATCCAATGTCCATAGTCAGGAAACCATGACTATCTGTTGATCAACGAGCTAGTCAACTAGAGGCTTACTAGGGACATGTTGGTGTCTAGGTATTCACACATGTATTACGATTTCCGGATAACAAAATTATAGCATGAATAAAAGACAATTATCATGAACAAGGAAATATAATAATAATCCTTTTTATTATTGCCTCTAGGGCATATTTCCAATATTAAATACCTTATGGAAAAGAAAGATGCTAAACCTAGACTTATTAGATGGGTTCTCTTGCTACAAGAATTTGATTTGCATATTGTTGATAGAAAGGGAGCTGAGAACCCCGTTGCAGACAACTTGTCTAGGTTAGTAAATATTCTTGATGACCCACTACCTATTAATGATAGCTTTCCTGATGAACAATTAAATGTTATAAGTACCTCTCGTAATACTCCATGGTATGCTGATTATACTAATTATATTGTTGCTAAGTTTATACCACCTAGCTTCACATACCAACAAAAGAAAAAGTTTTTCTATGACTTGAGACATTACTTTTGGGATTACCCACATCTTTATAAAGAAGGAGTAGATGGTGTTATTAGACGTTGTGTACCTGAGCATGAACAGGAACAGATCCTACGCAAGTGTCACTCCGAGTCTTATGGAGGACACCACGCTGGAGATAGAACTGCACATAAGGTATTGCAATCTGATTTTTATTGGCCTACTCTCTTCAAGGATGCCCGTAAGTTTGTCTTGTCTTGTGATGAATGTCAAAGAATTGGTAATATTAGTAGACGTCAAGAAATGCCTATGAATTATTCACTTGTTATTGAACCGTTTGATGTTTGGGGCTTTGATTATATCGGACCTTTTCCTGCCTCTAATGGATATACTCATATTCTAGTTGCTGTTGATTACGTTACTAAGTGGGTAGAAGCTATTCCAACTAGTAGTGCTGATCACAACACTTCTATTAAAATGCTTAAAGAAGTTATTTTCCCGAGGTTTGGAGTCCCTAGATATTTAATGACTGACGGTGGTACACACTTTATTCATGGTGCTTTCCATAAAATGCTTGCTAAATATGATGTTGATCATAGAATTGCATCTCCTTATCACCCTCAGTCTAGTGGTCAAGTAGAGTTGAGCAATAGAGAGCTCAAATTAATTTTGCAAAGGACTGTTAATAGGTCTAGAAAGAATTGGTCTAAGAAACTTGATGATGCATTATGGGCTTATAGAACTGCATATAAAAATCCTATGGGTATGTCTCCGTATAAAATGGTTTATGGAAAAGCATGTCACTTACCTCTCGAACTAGAACATAAGGCATATTGGGCTATTAAAGAGCTCAACTATGATTTTAAACTTGCCGGTGAGAAGAGGTTATTTGATATTAGCTCACTTGATGAATGGAGAACCCAAACTTATGAAAATGCCAAGTTGTTTAAAGAAAAAGTTAAAAGATGGCATGACAAAAGGATACAAAAGCGTGAGTTTAATGTAGGTGATTATGTATTGCTATACAACTCTCGTTTAAGATTTTTTGCAGGCAAACTTCTCTCTAAATGGGAAGGCCCCTATGTTATCGAAGAGGTCTATCGTTCCGGTGCCATAAAGATTAACAACTTCGAAGGCACAAATCCGAAAGTGGTAAACGGTCAAAGAATTAAACATTATATCTCAGGTAATCCCATAAATGTTGAAATCAATATTATTGAAACCGTAACCCCGGAGGAATACATAAGGGACACTTTCCGGAACGTTTCAGACTCCAAAAAGGAATAGGTATGTGGTACGGTAAGTAAACCGACTCCGAAACAATTTTTAATGCAATATTTCTCTGTTTTGGAATATTTAGAAAAATAGAAAAATAAGTAGCAGTCCGGGAAGGACACGAGGGCCCCACGAGGGTGGTGGGCGCGCCCCCCTACCTCGTGAGCACCTCGTGTGCCTTCCGGACTCCGTTTTCTTGCACGTTACATATTTTGGTCGGTAAAAATTCATTATATATTCTCCCGAAGGTTTTGACCCCCGTATCATGCAATTATTCTCTGTTCTTATTTCGAGCTGTTTTTCTGACAGATCTAGATTACCATGACGTCCCCAAGTGTTTCCAAGGACAAGTTCTTCAAGAAGGTCATCAACCCTTACCTCGCGGAGGTGCTGCGACACTCTCAAACCATTGAGATGCGTGATGGGTTGTTGCACATCCGCGATGTTGAGGGACCAAAGGGAACCGGAAGCGTGGAGACGAGGCTCGAAGCAATGGAGCAACAAGTTTTCAAGTGCCAGGGTATGGTGGAGCGTGGAATCAACGCTAGCCACACGATGCTCGCGGAGTTCACTAACAACTACAAGCCGGATGCCAAGAACACCGAGGAGGCCATCTTCAAGCTATATGAGAAGATCGAGCACCTCCAAGCCCAAATCTATGACCTGTAAAACCAAAACTGTGAGTATGAATATATATTCAAAAGAATGAGTTTGGCTGCAGATTCGAGGATTCCGGAGACTCGATCATCCTTCTATGATGGTGAACCTATGCCTTGGAAGATGGATGACAAGCCCGCATCATCAACAACACCTCCACCTTCTTCACCAACCAACGAGACATAATCACATGGGTATGGGCACTCCCCTTGGCAACTGCCAAGCTTGGGGGAGGTGCCCCGGTATCGTATCACAATCACAACTTCTATCTTTATCATTTTCTTTTAGTTCGATCCTATTAGTAGTATCTTGATCTAGTAGAATAAAGTTTATGGCATGATCTAGTTTTGAGTTTTGCTTTATGATCTCTCTTTGTAATCGAGTCCGTGAGCTATATAATAAAGATTAATGTTGAGTTAAGGGCTTGATTATTTTGCGATGATCTTGGGTGAATAAAAGAAAAGAGAAAAAGAATAAAAGAAACAAAAAGTTCATATTGATCTTATTAAGAATAATGACTTCACATAGAAAGAGTATGATGATTAAAAGTTGTTGGGAGTTGGCAGACATAGCTTTGGTCATTGTTGCAATTAATAGGAAGTAATAAGGAAAGAGAGGTTTTCACATATAGATATATTATCATTGGCATCTTTTATG
The DNA here is from genome assembly GCF_003073215.2 of Triticum urartu. NCBI lineage: Eukaryota > Viridiplantae > Streptophyta > Magnoliopsida > Poales > Poaceae > Triticum > Triticum urartu. The sequence continues at coordinate 673,892,663 of NC_053023.1, forward strand.
ATTGGGAGCACTCATTAAAATATGACATGCTAAAGAGTTGATGTTGGACAAGGAAGACAACGTAATAAGTTATGCCTTTTTTATATCTGAGATAAAGTATGTTGTCATGGATCCTCTAACTTGTTGAGCTTGCCTTTCCCCCTCATGCTAGCCAAATTCTCAGCACTAAGTAGAAATACTACTTGTGCTTCCAAATACCCCTAAACCAGTTTTGCCATGAGAGTCCATCATATCTACCTATGGATTGAGTAAGATCCTTCAAGTAAGTTGTTATCGGTGCAAAGCAATAAAAATTGCTCTAAATATGTATGATTGATTGGTGTGGGAGAAATAAGCTTTATACGATCTTGTGATGTGGAAGTAATAAAAGCGACGGACTGCATAATAAATGTTCATATCACAAGGGGCAATATAAAGTGACGTTCTTTCACATTGAGATTTTGTGCATCCAACCATAAAAGCGCATGGCAACCTATGCTTTCCTCTGCGAAGGGCCTATCCTTTACTATTATCTTCTACCTTATGCAAGAGTCATGGTGATCTTCACCTTTTCTTTTTCATTTTATCCTTTGGCAAGCTCAGCATGTTGGAAAGAACATGATATATATATATATAATTGGATGTAGCGGAGCATGAACCATTATTGTTGACATTACCCTTGAGGTAAAAGGTTGTGGGGCAAAACTATAAGCCCCTATCTTTCTCTGTGTCCGATTAAAACTCCGTAACCACAAGTATTGCGTGAGTGTTAGCAATTATGAAGGACTAAATGATAGTTGAGTATGTGGACTTGCTTTTTTAGCTTTGGCATAGACTCTTTCCGATGTTATGATAAATTGCAATTGCTTCAATGACTGAGATTATAGTTTGTCGGAGCCCAATAAGGTTTATGATTTATACTTTTGCATTGTGAATAGATCATCACTTAAACATAAGTAATCATAGTACAAAAGCTATATATGTTGCTGTTATGAGAATAATCATGATGCCTTCATGTCCGTATTTTATTTTATCGACGCCTCTACCTCTAAACATGAGGACATATTTATTGTTATCGGCTTTTCGCTTGAGGACAAGCGAGGTCTAAACTTGGGGGAGTTGATACGTCCATTTTGCATCATGCTTTTATATCGATATTTATTGCATTATGGACCATTATTTCACTTTATGTCACAATACTTATGGCTATTCTCTCTTATTTTGCAAGGTTTACGTAAGGAGGGAGAATGCCGGCAGCTGGAATTCTGGGCTGGAAAAGGAGCAAATATTAGGGACCTATTCTGCGCAACTCAAAAAGTCCTGAAACTCCACGGAACATTTTAAAATAAATAAAGAAAAATCCTCGCCAAAGATGAAGTCCAGGCGGCCCACACCCTGCTCACGAGGGTGGGCGCCCCCCCTAGGGCGCGCCCCCTACCTCGTGGGCCCCCTGGTGGCTCTCCGACGTCCATCTTCTCCTATATGAAGTCTTTCGATGAGAAAAAAAGAAGAAGGAACTTTTCGGGACGAGACTCCGCCGCCACGAGGCGGAACCAATCCAGAGCTCTGGCAGAGCTGTTCTGCCAGGGATACTTCCCTCCGGGAGGGGGAAATCATCACCATCGTCATCACCAACGCTCCTCTCATCGGGAGAGGGCAATCTCCATCAACATCTTCACCAGCACCATCTCATCTCCAAACCCTAGTTCATCTCTTGTATCCAATTCTTGTCTCAAAGTCCGGGATTGGTGCTAGTAGGTTGCTAGTAGTGTTGATTACTCCTTATAGTTAATGCTAGTTGGTTTATTTGGTGGAAGATCATATGTTCAGATCATATATGCATATTATTACCCCTCTGATTATGAACATGAATATGCTTTGTGAGTAATTACGTTTGTTCCTGAGGACAAGGGAGAAGTCTTGCTATTAGTAGTCATGTGAATTTGGTATTCGTTTGATATTTTGATAAGATGTATGTTGTCTAGTCTCTAGTGGTGTTATGTGAACGTCGACTACATAACACTTCACCATTATTTGGGCCTAGAGGAAGGCATTGGGAAATAATAAGTAGATGATGGGTTGCTAGAGTGACAGAAGTTTAAACCCTAGTTTATGTGTCGCTTCGTAAGGAGCTGATTTGGATCCACATGTTTCATGCTATGGTTAGGTTTACCTTAATACTTTTGTTGTAGTTGCGGATGCTTGCAATAGAGGTTAATCATAAGTGGGATGCTTGTTCAAGTAAGAACAGCACCCAAGCATCGGTCCACCCACATATCAAATTATCAAAGTATCGAACACGAATCATATGAACGTGATGAAAACTAGCTTGACGATATTCCCATGTGTCCTCGGGAGCGCTTTTCCTATTATAAGAGTTTGTTCCGGCTTGTCCTTTGCTATAAAAGGATTGGGCCACCTTGCTGCACTTTATTTACTTTTGTTACTTGTTGCTCGTTACAATTTATCTTATCACAAAACTATCTGTTATCACTTATTTCAGTACCTGCAGAGAATACCTTGCTGAAAATCGCTTATCATTTCCTTCTGCTTCTCGTTGGGTTCGACACTCTTACTTATCGAAAGGACTACGATAGAGCCCCTATACTTCTGGGTCATCAGGGGAGCAAAGAGGGTTCCGCTTCCACACCAGTAGGACGAGCTGTCGCTACCTCCGGTGTCTCGTTGACTACATCTGCAATGGCTCGCACGATTCTCGATGAGGCACCCTCACTGCATCCCCCCATTCACCATGACGACCATGATCAGATCGATTGGCATGCCAAACTGAGTCACCGGGAGCGAGGTAGGCAAGAAAGTGCTATTTTGATCTCGAGCTCACATGCTCCTTGATGAATAGTAAAATGTGAAAAAGGACTTAAAAATAAAAAATGATTTTTTGATAAATATTTTAACTGCGCGCAATTTTTTGTGATGAAATGACACGGTGGAAGTATGTGCAAAATTAACAAAATCGATGCTTCAAAATGCTTCCAACAATAGTCTTTTTAGAGCATCGATATTTTTTTGCCTAGACCTTCACAAATGCCATTTGATCGCAAAAAATTGCACACTGCTGAAACATCCATCAATATTTATCATGAAGAAATTTCGGATTTTTTTTTTATTTTTTTCTATATATTTCTTTTTCTATGAGAGAGCATGTGAGCACGGGTTCAAAAACTCCATGTCCACTGGAGGAGAGAAATGGCAACAATACTTCCAAAGAAAGTGGTAACAAAGGCAGCCCACTGAAAGATTCGTGTAGGGGCGAACGGATCAGATCGCGTCGGACCGGGAACACAGTGGAGCGAACAGGCTGCACCATGCAATCTGCTACGCCTCCGCGCGCCAAAATTCACGCATTGCTCCGACCATGTGCGCGTCGAGCCGCCATGTGGGCTACGGCGCCATGGCTCTTGGCTGCCGGAAAAAATCTGCCTTTTGTGCCTCAGATTTGTCCATATCAGAACCTGGGCTGACGGCCCTTGGCAGGTCTCTTTTCGACGAGGTGGCAGTTGGTGTTGATCCATGTGGTGACCACTCTGACCTGCGTCGGCTTCTGTACGAATTACGTGGCCTCCAAGAAATCTCTGTGAGGGTTTTCCTCTCCAAATCTGGTGGTTGCCTTTGGCGGTGAGACGTAACCTATGGACAACAGCTTGGCACAGAGGTTATGATTGTGCAGCGGCGTCGGGCGGTTTTCTGGCCTAACATGTGTAGCTGATGGGATCGTGAAAAAATGATGGCAACAACACCTGATTGACTTTGATGGTGGTGATTCTCGAGTACCCGGTCTCGAGTTTGGGGGCGAAAACCTAGGTCTTACTTGAGTTTGTTATTACTTGCAATGGCAATATTTTCGTGTCATTACCTTGTTGAAGGCATTACTCGGACATGCTCGGACTGGCTCTTCACGGTGAAAACGAATCTGTTCTTTGGTGATTGGATCCTGTGACGAAGGTGCCTGGGCATCGCTCCCTTTTTTTTTTGAAGGTGCGCTACTGAATAACCTCATTGTTTTTGTGGTATCTTGAGAGTTGGTCGATATGGTCATTGTTATAGTTTGTCGATCGTGGATGCGATCACTTTATTCTTTTTGCTCGCTTAGCCATATATTTGGTCTTACATAACTTTGTTATTTGCCGCTGTGTTTTTCTGCGCGCTTTGGTGTAAGGTGTGTGATTCTAGCCATGTAAAGAGTGAGTGTGTGTTCTTTATTACTTGTATCCTCTTAACGCTTTATTTTAAGTTAATAAAATCCATCATTTTTCGGAAGAGCGTTTCTATGCACGCACCAATTTTCGTACAACAATGAGATTGAGCCATGCAGCAGACCGTTCAGTGATCGGCCACACAACGTATCGTCTGCAGAGTAAAAAAAATGTGCGCGTGCCACAAATCGGCGTCACCAATTTGGTAGCTTTTCACTCTTCTACGGACCAATGTGTGTGATTTTATCGAGTACGTAGTACTCATTCGTGCTCGGTCAAGGACTTGATCCAGCAGCTTGTCGATGTTGCTTTTTTGTTTTTGTTATTTTTATAAGATGGGATAACCACCCTCTTATACCAAGCGGTATTCCGATGAGGACATTAATCACTGGATCCCCCACTGGGGGCCGCAGTCGCAGGTCCGCAGCTCGGAATTCCGCATCCGGGCATCGCACCATCGCCGCGGCATTCCAGCCAGAACTCCACGTCACATGCAGTGCCTGGAAAGCTTTTCCTTCCCTGCTGACAACATGACCAGGCATTCCAGCCAGAACGCCGCATTTCTTACTCTGTTGCCTAGTGATAGCGTCGGGCTCGGCCAGGCACAGCGATCCTGTATGACTTTCGCTGTTTGCCCGCCTGTTTTTTGGGTGCTTTAATGTCGGCTTTGTCCATTATATTATATCTATCTAATTACTCTCTTCGTTCATAAATATTTGTCTTTTTAGAGATTTCACAAGTGACTACTCCCTTCGTTCGGAATTACTTGTCGCAGAAATGAATGTATCTAGATATATTTTAGTTCTAGATACATCCATATTCGAGACAAGTAATTCCAAACGGAGGGAGTACATACGAAACAAAATGAGTGAATATACACTTTAAAATATGTTTATATACATCCGTATGTTCCAAAAAAAATATACATCCGTATATGGTAGTCTATTTAAAATCTCTAAAAAGACAAATATTTAGAAACGGATAAAGTACTTAAAAACACAGCTGCACCTTTTCGTTGTTTCGAGCGTACGCTCTTGTCCCCAGTCTCTTTCCCTCAAGTAGTCCCTATGGATCGATGAATTATAACCAACCAAAAGGTCCCACATATAGGACTTAACGCGTAGGAAAAGCACCCCGCCCTCCCATTTCTCAGCAAAATTTCACGCGCATGCATTTAATTTACGTTTTCAATTTTTTTAAAAGCTATAACTTTTAAACCGAGTATCAAAATCAAGATCTGTTTTCACTACTAGGTTCCTCGCAACGAACTCTTCAAAATTAGATCTCATATGAGTATGTTCCGACTAACTTTTTTTCTTGAGCAACTTTGGGTGCTAGGGAAACAACTTCTTGTTAGTGTGTGCAGTATGACTGCCTATCATCGAAAACCCCTTCGAAGTTGGCTACCATGACTACAGTTAACTAGCTTGTCCTCTAAGTTTCTTACCATAACTAGCAAGTATTATATCATAATTTGTTTCGCCTCCAAGTTTATAGTATTGTAGGCAACTTAGTTTTTTGAGGTACGCTTACATTATAATAAGCTTGCTTCTATGACTAGCAAGTAGCATAACAACATCCTTGGTTGATAACAATACTTTTAGGTATGGTAAGTGTAAAAAACCTCAAAATTAGATGACGATATTTTTGACAGCGTCAAAATACACCAGTGTCACAAGGCTTAATCAGTTGAATAATTAAAACTAACCACAACTCTAATCTTAATTTTTTACTGCAACTAAAAATTTAGTATTTAGTTATATACAATGTTTCTTCTCCAATTTGTAAATTTACAATTTAACCATTGTCTCTCATTTCTTACACACAAAAGAAGCGAAGTAAAAACCCTCAAACAAATACAATGATCTTTCCGACGATGGTACGATACATCCATATGTGTAGGCTTTGTCCATTATATTATATCTACCTAATTGCTTGAAAACGCGGCTGCACTTTTTCGTTGTCTCGAGCGCACACTCTTGTCCCTCATCTCTCTCCCTCAAGTTGTCCCTAATGGATTGTGGAATTAAAACCAACCAAAGGGACCCATAGAGAGGACTTAACGCGTAGGAAAAGCACCTCGTCCTCCCATCCCTTGATTTCTCAGCAAAATTCCATGTTCATGCATTTAATTTGTGTTTTCAAGTTTTTTAAAAGCTATAACTTTTGAACCGAGGATCGAATTCAAGATCTGTTTTCACCACTAGGTTCCTCGCGACGAACTCTTCAAAACTAGATACCATATGAGTATGTTTCGACTAACTTTTTTTCATGAGCAACTTTGGGTGCTACGGAAGCAACTTAGTGCTATAGAAAAGCAACTTCTTGTTAGTGTGTGCAGTATGACTACCTATCATTGAAAACCCCTTCGAAGTTGGCTACCATGACTACAGTTAACTAGCTTCACCTCTAAGTTTCTTACCATAACTAGCAAATATTCTATCATAATTAGTTTCGCCTCTAAGTTTATAGTATTGTAGGCAACTTAGTTCACTTCTTGTTAGTTTCGCCTCTAACTATGACAACCAACTTTTTGTGATGTGCAACTAACCTCTTGCCCTGGCCAACTACTAGTAGTCGATGTGCAACCCCCTCCCTACTCGTGGATGTGTAGTTTTCACTATAGGACCTTGCCCACCTTCCCTACCAGCGGTATGTGCAACTTAATTTGTTTGTTTCATCCACATGTCTAGTAGTCGATGTACAACTCCTTGCCTCTTATTACTTGTGGATGTGTAGTTTTAATTGGCTGGATAACGGACGAAGTTGCACATAGTCTACTAGATAGTTGGTCGGGACAACAAACAATTTTTCTCATCTTAGTGGTAGGGGATTGTTTGAATGGTGAAAATCTGCACATCCATGAGGGTTGAGAAAAAAATTGTCTATAGGCGGGGCCCTATATTGCACATGTCACTAGCAGCTGTGGTTGGGACGAGGTCCTCGCAATGAAAACTAAACATCCACGGATACGCGGGAAAGTTGCACGTCGAGTGTTAGGTAGTTGGCCGGGTAGCATCCGAAGTTGCACATCCACTGCTAGGTAGTGTGCCAAGGCAACAAATAGTGAAAACTGCACATTCACGGGTAGGGGAAAACTTGCATATCGACTACAAGGCGGTTGGTCGGGGCAGTAGACAAAGTTGCACATCTTACGGGTATGGGTAGTTTGGGGCGGAGGTGCTATCTGTGAAAACCGCACGTCCACAGGGAGGGAGAAAGTTGCACATCAGTTGTTAGATAGTTGCACATCAACTGCTAGACAGTTGCACCAAACTGGGACTAAATTACACACAAAATAGTCCATCGAAACATACCTATGCGGGATTTAGTTTTGAAGAGAACGTCGTGAGGATTCCTATGATAAAAACGGATCTTAATTTTGCTGTTTAGTTCAAGAGTTATAACTTTTCTAGAAAAATAAAAAAACCAAATTAAATGCATTCACACTTGTTTGCATCATTAAAAGTCTACACGTCCGGCAGGAAGAAAGTTGCACATCAACTATCAGGTAGTTGCACATCGACCTTCTAGACAGTTACATTAAACGGGGACTAAATTGCACACAAAAAAGTTCATCGAAACATATTCATACAGTATCTAGTTTCGAAGAGCACGTTGCGAGGATTCCTACTATGAACACAGATCTTAATTTCAATGTTCGATTAAATGGTTATGGCTTTTAGAGCAACTTCAACGGGCAGACCCAAACGGACACGGATTTTGTCCGTTTTTTGTCCGTTTGGGTCACATGCGGACATGGGGCGGAGAAGCGTTGTATCCAACGCTCAGCACAAAAGCGGACATCTCCTCGCGCCGCCCCTCCTTTGCAGGCGCCCTGCCTCACCGGCGCTTGCCGACAACTCCTCGCGCTGCCCCTCCTTTATCATCTCTCGCGCCGCCCGTCCTCTCCTCCTCGCGCCGCCCCTCCTCTCTCCCATCGCGCCGCGCCTCCCCATCGCGTCGCCTGGCCCCGAGCCATTCCTCCATTAGATCCGGTGGCCTTGCCCAGGAGGAGTGGCCGAGCGCGCAGAGGAGCCCTGCTCTGGTGGCCTTGCTATGGTGCGTTGGCGACCTGCGCCGGTGGCCTCGCTGCGGCGCGGAGTAGCGGCCGAGCGCGCGGTGGCGGCCTACTCCGGTGGCCTCGCTGTGGCGAGTTGGCGACCTGGGCCGGTGGCCTCGCTACGGCGCGGAGTAGCGACCGGAGTCGCTCCACCGGGCCTCTCCGTTCCAGCCGGAATCGGCCGACGTAGTGGCGGCAGCAGAGGGGATCGAGAGAGACGAGAGATGCTAGCGCAGCTATGTGCGGTCGCTGGTAGGTAGGACCGGGGCGGACACGGGCGGCAGCGAGCGAGCGACGAGTGCGTCCGCTTCGTACCCATTTGTTCCCAGATTTGGGTCAAGTTTGGGTCGGCGACGGACAGCAGTGGATACGGACGTCCGTTTGGGTCGCCCCGTTGGGCCAAGTTTTACATCCGGATGATCCAAACGAACAAAATGAGTCGGCCCTTTAGAGTTGCTCTTATAGAAAAAAAACTAGATTGTCTATTCCTTTCATGGGCAAGGGGAAGGTGATTTCCTTTTTTAGCGGCCGCTTGGGAGCACTATGTGGCGCGTGAGCACCTTCTAGACCCGTCCTATTTCAAATACTAGTACTACTTCCATCCCGATTTATTGATCCTCTTTATAATTTATGCTGAATTATAACCAAAGATTTAACTAACAAAATATTAGTACATGTCAATAAAAATTATATCGTCGGATTCGTATGTGAACATAGTTTTCAATGAAATAATTTTTGTGACATACATAAACATTTTGTTAATTAAATTTATAGTTAAATGAATTTAGCACTAATTACAATGAAGGCTAATAAACGAGGAGGGAGATAGTACTCCCTCCGGTCCTTTTTACTCTGCACATTGAATTTGCCGAAAATCAAACTTTGCTAAGTTTGACCAAATTTATATTAAAAATTATTAGCATCTATAATATCTAATAAATATAGTATGAAAATATATTTCAAGATGAATCTAATGATATTGGTGTTGTTATGTGAATGTCTATAATTTTTTATATAAACTTGATCAAAGTTGGATGAGATTGATTTCGGACAAACCTAATATGCAGAGTAAAAAGGATCGGAGGTGGGGGCTCGGACACGGAGTTGATCCAGAAGCGGGTTTCCGGATAGGCCACTGGATCAAGAGGTAAAAGCATCCCAAGTACCCTAACTTGCATGAAATGTGATGATTTAGTCCCAAACTTGTAAAATGCATTTTCATCATACCCCAACTTGCACTGGATGTGATGATTTAGTCCCCGGCCTATCACAGCTCGACAAGTGGTAGCCAGGTGGCTTGACCGGTCGTCGCCCGCACTTTTGCATGAAACACCCTGCCGTCTTCTCTAATTAACCCACAAAGCGCAGATGTCTTTATTTGTCCTTGCTGACTGGAGTCGGAGGGCAGGACCGAGGACCCTCTGATATGAATTGCAATACTTGCGTTGCCAGGATACAGACACAGAGAATGCAGGAATCTATCTAAACATGCCACAATCTACGTCAAGTAAGCAATGCTAATATAGTATATGGAACAATTGGTTGCCCAATACACTGAATAAGCCAGAAACTAAAGCTGCGACTGGAACATGATACATGTAGTACACGAGATAGGGTGAGCAGAAATTCCGGCACAACAAGACACGGAGCCAAATCTTTCAAGTTTCAACTGTTCCGATTTCATCACCAGCGACGCTTCCTCAAGCTATCCGTAGTGGTACAAGCTATAGGCAAAGTGTACGCTTCCCAAATTTGATCGGAGAATCAAACAATCCAAGATGCAGGAAGAACTCAAAAGCTTTCCCTAGCCACGGCAATGTGCACTCGAGCTCTGAACTGTGAAGCAGCAGTACTGTATACAATTCTACCCAATTTATATCACCAATTACACCGAAAACCCAGGAGAAGAAAGAAAAGGAAGAACTACTACAGCCCTGACAGCCTCCCACATTGCCAAAAATCTAAAATTGCAGGCCTTCGCTGAATTCTCAGCTACTGATCGCAAAACTGGCTGTACTTACCATAACCCAGCCCTTGAGTGCTTATTGAGCTGACCAAACTCACACCAATTTGCATGTACATCCGGCCGCCGGCCTGCCACCCACTCGGGCGCTGCTTACGCCGCATTGCTGCTCGATGGAAGCTTCATGTCGATGGGCAGGGCGATGCATTCACCCACTCCCTCCCATGTCTTCAAATGACATAGCAAGTTCGGCCAATTGCCGAGTTTATCTACACACAGGCCTTCATCCAGCAGCAATTTGCTTCTCTCATCCATTCCCCAATCCAGATTATGCGAGACTAACCACGAGGAACAGCATCATCGACTCAAATCACAACCAGAAGGGCTATGTCCCGGTCTCTTCTCACTGAATTGTCTTGGTGAGCTTGCATTTCACGAGGAAGACGGTGGACATGCAGTGCATGGTGCAAAGCTTGAGCAACTCCGAGGCTTGCTGCTTCAGCTCCGGCCCGCACCCGCTTTGGATCACCAGCAGAAGCTTGGCGGCCAGTCCGACCTCCAGGGCAGTGGGCGCGGACTCCTCAGGCACCATCCTGCACACCACCCACAGCATCGACAGGGCGCGCTGCGTGCAGGCCTCGGACACCCTCATCAGCAATCGAACGACGTTGGGTATCGTCCTCGGGCAATCCTTGAGAGCCGTCCTGCCCTCAGGGACTGAGGCGAGCTGCTGCACCGCACCAGTGCTGACAATCATACTCCTGGCCGGCCTGTGCACGGCGGACGGCGCAGATGGAATTGAGCACCTCTAGCCCAGCGGCCACACCGTCCTGGTGCCGCTTGTCCCGGACCAGGCGCATGGAGCCGACCAAGAGGCTCAGGCTCGCCAGTCGCCACCGTCTCCAGCCGGAAGCGAGGTCAAGAAGCGACACGCCGCCGGCCTCGGCTGTGGCCTTGGTCACGGACTGGTGGGTGGAGGCGAGGGAGCGCAGCGACGCGGGCCTGGCCCTTGAGCGGATGCCTCCTCGAGACGGCCGTGCCGCGGAGACCGTGGACAAGGTCGGCGGCGCGGCCGTGGTAGTCGGCCGAGCGCTTCTTGAAGCGGGTGTGCCGACGGGAGAACCAGGCGGCGATGAGCTGCCGGACCATGGCGTTGAGGGTGAGCGCGTCGTCCCAGAGCTCCTGCATCGTGGTCGGGTAGGTTCGGTGGCCCAGCGCCAGCCACAGGGAGATATGCAGTTAACTGCACTTAACATCCAGTATTGCGAGTTAATTAGAGAAGACAGCAGGGTGTTTCATGCAAAAGTGTGGGCGACGACCTCGAGCTGTGATAGGCCGGAGACTAAATCATCACATTCAATGCAAGTTGGGATATGGTGAAATTGTATTTTGCAAGTTTAGGACTAAATCATCATATTTTATACAAGTTAGAGTATTTGGGATGCTTTTACCTCCTGGATCAACGGAATCCCGCACCGGGGCGGGGCGGAGCCGACGGGTGGTTGTCTAGTGCGTGCCGTGGGTCCCTGCAGGTCTGCTGCGCGGAATTCACTTCCGCACCGGGCTCGGACACGGAGGCGATCCAGAAGCGGGTTTCCGACAGGAAATTGGATCAACGGGATCCCGCACCGGGGCGGGGCCGACAGGTGGTTGTCTGGTGCGTGCCGTGGTCGTGGCGTGGGCGTGGCGAGGGTCCTTGCAGGTCTGCTGTGCGGAGTCCCGCACTTCCGTATCGGGCATCGGCAGCATCGCCGACTCGGCATCCCAGCCAGCGCCTTCACATGACGCTGCATGGAAGCTTTTCCATCACTCTCACAACACGACACCGTTTGCTTGGCTAAATCATCATAAATTATTTCCCATTCCGTTGCCTAGTGGTAGCCTCGGGCTCGGCCACGGGAACGCCACGGGCACGGCCGCTCAACTCCGGGCCAGCCCGATCAATCAGTCCTCTGCTTTCTCTCTCTCTCTCTCTCACACCAAAGAAAATGCTTGATTGACCAAAAGTCAACATGCACACCAGACTGCCGGGGTCGGGCACGGCCTCGGGCTGTGCCGGCATCGGGCTTCCCCTGCGGTCACGCATGGCCTATATAAACGAGCACACATTCTACCTCACCCTCTCCCAAAATCCAGAGCGAGCCGAGAGAGCACACTGACAAGCAAGCGATGGACTGCGTGAGCATCGAGATGCCGGACCCGCTGCCGCACGCGCCCGCCGCGGGCATGGTCGACGCCGTGCACGACGACGCGAAGCTGCAGCGCGCCCTGGTCGGCGGCGGCGTCGCCAAGTCCTCGGCCGCTCTGTACCTCGCCTTCTTCAGGGCCCCGGCCGGCGTCTTCCTGCTCGACGGCCCGTTCGTCGCCGCCTACTACGTCATCCTCGCCGCCGTCGTCGTCTTCGCCGCGCTGGAGGTGGCCACGGGCTTCTGGGTCGCCGGCGACCCGCGCGGCCGGCGCGGCAAGGCGAAGGTGGTGCTCTGGGCCTCCGTCGTCCCGCTCGTGCTCGTCGCCGCGCTCGGAGGCTTCGCCGTGCTCAGATAGCTGCGCCGACGGACCGGCCTGATCGTGTTTGATCGTCTTTGATGCATGCCGAGGTGTGACAGTCCGTAATTCCAGTAGTTGTCAGGTGGGCACGACTTGCACATGCATTTCCGCATCCGATTTTCTGCACGTCTGTGATTTATGTACTCCTAGTAGTTCACTGCTCGTGCCAATGCCAGTCACTTGACGAATCCGTACCGCTTAACATTTGCAGTCTACTTAGTTAAGTTATAAGCTGTGTGTCCCGTGGGCGTTTGATCTCGGTGTCTCTTCTTGCCTTTGGCGTGAATGTTGACATCTGGAAGGATCCGTGGATACCACGAGCGTGGACACGTAGAGTTATTACACCGAAAGGGGCCAATATCCTGACCAGGGTCTTGGACCTAATTGATCCGGCTACTGGACAGTGGGATGACGAGTTAGTTAACGACACTTTCTGAGAGGAGGATGCAGAGTTAATATTGAAAATGCCGCTACAGGAGGGTGCAGAGGATTTCCATGCATGGCATTTTGATACAAAGGGAGAGTTTTCTGTGAAACAAGCCTACAAGTTACACCGAGCAATCATGGAAAATGAAGGAAATGATGGCCCGACACATACCCCAGAGGAAGGTAATCTGAACGATGAAGGAGATGTGAGATGGAAGAGGAGGAGAATGCCGTGACCGGGGTCAATAAAGCATTTTCTGTGGAGGTGTGCTCACAACACGCTAGCGACCAGAGACATTTTACAGAGAAGGGGAGTAAAGATTGAGGACCACAGATGCCTTGTATGCAACTCCAGCCCAGAATCGGGGAAACACCTATTCGTTCAGTGTAGGGAGATCAAGCCGGTATGGCAGGAAATGAGGGCGGAGCACATCCGGGTCAAGCTGGCAACTTGGATAGTATAACTGAAACGGTGGATGAGTTGTGGAAGCTTCCAGAGGAGCAGCGGATGCAAATAATCATCATGTGGTGGCTGTGGTGGACACAGAGGAACAAGATCAGAGAAGGGGAGAAGCCGCTCGAGACTCAGGATTTTGTGTATAGGGCTGCATGCACTGCGAGGGAATATCAGGGGTGTTATGCAAAAAAAACAACCACCAAGTACAAGGGAGGATGTGCGGTGGGCGCCACCACCAGCTGACATGATTAAATTCAATGTGGATGCAGCTTTTGTCTCTGATCAACAAGTGGCAGCGTGGGGTGCGGTAGCAAGAAACAGCCAAGGCGAAATCATTGCAGCCAGGGCGGGACGGATTCCCCAGGTTTTTGGCTCCTTTGGTGCGGAGCTTCGAGCTGTGGAGATGGCGATTGGAGTGGGTGCCGAATTGGGAGTGGTGAGGATGCAGGTTGAGACGGATGCTTTGCTAGTAGTGCAGGCGCTGAACCGAAGAAAGTCAGACTTTTCCAGGGAGGCGCAGCTGATTGAAGACATCAAGGTCCATAGGAACTTGTGGTTCTCAACGTGCGAGATCATACATTGTCCCCGTGAGGTGAATCATGCAGCTCACTACTTAGCCAAGGTAGGTTTAAGCTCCAGTCTTGGGGATGTCTTTGTGTATGACGATGATGTACCAGCTGAACTTGCTGCGATTGTATCGGGCGATAGTGCCCATGTCATTTGAGTAATAAAGCAGTCTTTGCTCTCTCAAAAAAAAGATGTGCGACTTGATTAACGGCGTGCTGATGTCATTAGCTTACGAAATGTGTGCTGCCGTCACTTGTTGATTGTTTCCACCGCAAGAAAAACAGAAAAATCTAAGATTTTTTGAAGCTATGAGCCGTAGAACAATAGTGCTACGATAATTTTAATTCATCTTCTATATCTAAATAGGAGCCCCCCACTAAATGATTTTCCTAGCTTCTCGTGCAGCCACATCACCCCTAATCCTACGCTGCCGCATCCCGCATGCACGATTTTCCGCTGCACCCGCACGACAGACTACTCGAGAGAGAAACTGCACAGCGTTTCCCCACGTTCTTGCTCATGGGCTGCGTGGCCCAATAGTTGGGCTAGCTCCCAAAACGCACACATCTGGCTGCCTGTGTGTTTGTCTTGGTGTTGGCCCGTCTAATCACACTAGGGTTCGTCACTTCGTCTTCTCTTCCGCTGCCATCGGCGCTCTCCCTTCCAGTCGTCGCCGTCGCTCTCTCTTCCGATCGCCACCATGAAACGGCAACCAGTACTTCCCATGAAACGGCAGCATTCATCACCCCTCGCTACCTAGCCCTACAAATGCGAGCGGGCGCCTTCTTCTTCTTTACCCACACCACACGGCCGCTCGCGTTCTACTCTGCGAACCAGACTCCAACCCTCCACTCCGGTAGGTGCATGCTCACTATTTTCATCCACCATCAGTTTTTCATATCCTTGAGTTTATGATTTTTGAATTTGCCAGCTGAAAGGATCGATATGGTTGACTAGAGGGGGGGTGAATAGGCAACTACCAATTTTTAGCTTTTCTTTACCAAATTAAACTTTGCATCAAAGTAGGTTGTCTAGATGTGCAACTAGGTGAGCAACCTATATGATGCAATAACAACAAGCATACAAGCAAGCAAGGGTAGAAACACTAAAGAGTTTGCACAAGTAAAGGTAAGAGATAACCAAGAGTGGATCCGGTGAAGACGAGGATGTGTTACCGAAGTTCCTTCCTTTTGAGGGGAAGTACGTCTTCGTTGGAGCGGTGTGGAGGCACAATGCTCCCCAAGAAGCCACTAGGGCCACCGTATTCTCCTCACGCCCTCACACAATGCGAGCTGCCGTGATTCCACTATTGGTGCCCTTGAAGGCGGCGACCGAACCTTTACAAACAAGGTTGGGACAATCTCCACAACTTAATCGGAGGCTCCCAACAAGACCATGAAGCTTCACCGCAATGGAATATGGCTCCAAGGTGACCTCAACCGTCTAGGATGCTCAAACACCCAAGAGTAACAAGATCCGCTAGGGATGAGTGGGGGAATCGAAAATCCCTTGGTGGAAGTGTAGATTGGAGCCTTCTCAACCACTCCCGAGCAAATCAACAAGTTTGATTGGCTAGAGAGATAGATCGGGCGAAAATGAAGCTTGGAGTATTTAATGGAGCTTGAGCAATAAATGGAGTTTGGGAAGAGAAGAGGTAGGTGAGAAGAAAGAAGGGGACTCCCTTTTATAGTGGGGGCAACAATCCCATTGCCCCCCACCAACCAGCCCCACACAGGGCGGTACTACCGCCAGGACAACGGTACTGCCGCGCCAGCCAGCGGTACTGCCGCTCTGGGGAGACAAGTAGGGAACGGACCCAATTGCGGTACTTCCGCGGTGGTAGGGCGGTACTACCGCTCCTGGAACGGTACTACCGCCACTACAACCGTGACTAGTGCCGCAAAACCCGACACGAGAAAAAGACCTCTCGAATCGAGGCGGTAGGAGCCAGACTGCCCAACGGTACTACGGCAGTGGGGTCAAGGGCGGTAGTACCGCTGTGGAGCGGTACTGCCGCTTGTGACCCTTCGGCCGTAGTACCGCAGGCAGTGCGGTACTACCGCTGGGGTGAGAGAGAGAGGGAGAAGGGATCTCTCAAAGAAGCTGAGGACCAGGCGGAGGTGCCAGGCCCCCAGCGGTACTACTGCTGTGGAGCCACGGCGGTACTACCACTGCGGAGCGGTACTGCCGCTTGTGGCTTCTCAGCGGTACTACCGCTGGGTGCGTGGTACTGCCGCTTAGACCCAGACAGGACAAGGAAAAGAGGAGAGATCTCTTCAATGGACAGGAAAAGCTCGGAGGATAAGAAGCTGATGTGTACGTGATGATTCCACTCATGTAAAACCCCAGCGGACCCCCTCTTGATAGTACGGTGCCCTCTACGCAACTAGTCCACCGAGAAAGAAACGAAAGAGCTACACCGTCTTGAAATACACTCCGAGGGGAAGAAGGCGCCTCGTGCCAGGGGAGAATCTGTGAATAATTCAAAGCACAAGATTAGTCCGCAAACATGTTGTCATCAATCACCAAAACTACCTTGAGAGAGATATGCCGTAACAATCTCCCTCTTTTTGGTGGATTGATAACAATTAGGGATTTGCGCAAGAAAAAGAAATGAAACGAAGAAAACTAAGAACTACAAAATATAGACGGGCTCCCCCAGAATGTGTGCACCTAGAGATGGCACGACACACATATTCGGATCAACACTCCCCCTATATTTTATAGTCCAACAATACTAAGCACAATATATATGAGAGAAGTGAGTAAACAGGACAAGCATGCATCTCACAATAAACTACAGTACTCTGAAATGACATAAGTAATAAGGTAGCGATAGGGAGCATATGTCTTACACCATATGACTAGAACTTAGGTCTCACACCAAACCAAACCAAAGAAGGAACACACAAGAAAACACAAGACGACTCAAAGCACGACACAAGAAGCAAATCCCTACACTCTCTTCCTCTTTGGCAGCGAGACACCAAAAGGGGCAAAGAGTGACACTACGACTCCAGGTGATGGGAGGAGGAAGATCTCGAACATCACATCTCTGCATCTTCATCGTGGGTGGAAAACTGCTCGGCATCAGAGTCGGTCCAGTGGCAATTCTGATGAATCCAGTCCTCCTCTTCAGTGATCTGACCCTCAGACCCACTGGCAACTGTTGCTCCCATCTGACGCATGAGCTCCTTGTGGCGCGTCCTGGCATGCTTCTCCGCCACATGAGTCATGTACTGACCATGGGACTCCATGCAGAAAAGCTTCTTCATCTTGCGCTTAAACTTCTGTGCCCACGACGGTTCTGCACTAGAGGGCCCAAAGTCCTCCTCATGAGCATCAGTAGCAGCCTCACCCTCGGTCCCCATGGCAGCAGCAGCAGACGGGCCCCCTGTGGCAGCAGTAGCAGATGGACCCCCTGTGTGAGGCGCTGTCCAGTTGTCCTTCTTTCTCAGACGCTTGATCTCATGAAAAACCAAGTCTCCAGTCTCTAGCAGCACTCTGGGATAAGTCTGTGCCCAGGCCCTCTCAATGAGCCTCATGATGAATGGACCATAGATAGGACACTTGCGCTCAGACACGGCAGATAGAAGTTCAGACCACATGACATGAGAGATATTCAGGCTCTCTCCAGTGCTTGCTTCCTTCTCATGCTGACAGAAAAGGAGCATGTCCACGAGGTAAGAGTGGACCATATCCAGATTCCCGATTCGAGGGAAGAGAGTCTTATGAAATATGCGATGAAGAATGTCCAGATACGGAGACAGATCATAGGTCTTCTTCTCAGTTACTGGGTGAACCTTCACAGTGCAGTAGGGCCAAAGGGCTTGCTTGTGGGTGGATGTAGCATTGCGGTGAGGACGGAAACCAACAGGAGTCTCAAGCCCGGTATCCACCACATCAAGTAACTCCATGAAAGCCTTCCACTTGACAGAAAGCAGCTTGCCATTGGTCATCCATGTCAGAGTCCTGTCGACATCCGTCCCAAGATGGACGGTGGCATAGAATTGAGCCACCAAATCCGCATCGAAATCCTTGTTGAATTGCATGATCCTGAGAATGTTTAGCTGAGTGCACATCTGAAGAGTTTCGCCAAAGTACTCCGGATCCTTCTCCATAGCATCAGTGTCAATGGAGCGAACATCAACAAAAAGATTCTTCTTGGCCTTGATCACATCAAAGTAGATGGCAAACTGAAAACGGTTCCAGAACGGGCGGTTGGCCAAAGTGGGTTCTTGGTCCACCATATAGGGGTTGCGGCGACGCTTCTCCCAAAACTCCTTGTTGGTCATCTCAATCACAATCTTCCCTTTTGGCTTGTTGGCGGCTCGCTTCGATTGCTGAGGAGGTGGAGGAACACTTGCAGATGCACTTGTTGGAGGTGGTTGGGTGCTCGAGGAACCACTGGCTGGCTCTGAGGTGCGGTAGCGTTTTGATGTGGCACGCCCGGGGTTGATACGGCGACCTTGCTGCTCGGAAAGGTCATCACCTGGAGCCAAACACAAGAACACGCAGAACAACCAGAAAGAACGAGCATAAGCCAACAAACTCAACAAAAGATCAAGGTAAGGCAGGAAAATAATGGAAATTGGCATTCAGCGGTAGTACCATGACCTGCCCGCGGTAGTACCGCCCCAAGCGGTAGTACCGTCCCAAAGGGAGCGGTAGTACCGCTCTAGGTCAAGCGGTAGTACCGCTCCAAGAGGAGCGGCAGTACTACTTGAGGCGGAGAAACAGCAATTTCATATAGCACGAGGCGGTGAAACAGCGGGTTCTTACTACCGCAGTCAGATCCGGCATTACCGGCCTACCAAATTCAAAAATAATCCTACCAAACTCTGATCGAGATAGTCTAGTTACCTTCTCCAACCAACTCAAGCCTAGATTTAGCCAAAAATCTAGAGATGCAACCACCATTTCCCCTAAGAAACAAGAACTGAAAAAGAGACACAACGAAAGAAGGAATGGGGGCAATACCGGCATCCATGGCAAGAGGACGAGGTGGGGATTGACTCCACCAAAGAAAATGGAGAGGGACGCCCCGGAGACGGAGATCCGCCGGAGCCTTCCCGCGGCGAGAGGAGGCTGGAGAGACGAAGAGAAAAGAGGGGCGAAGTGAATGGGTATGGGGGAGAATAAACCTCCCCCTGCCCCCGACTTAACCCCCTGTTCTCGTCCCCCAGCGGTAGTACCATGCTGGGGGGCGGTAGTACCGCTTACGAGCGGTAGTACCGCGCACCACCAGCGGTAGTACCGCCCAGCATGCCACGGCAACTAAACAGACACGGCTTTAGCTCGACGAAACGACAAAAACAGCAAACACACCAGCAAACGACCAAGACACACCTCTTCACACGAGGGCGGTGGCCGAGGCCACTTATGTTTGAGTCAAAAGGTATGGCACCGCGAAGATTTTAACCTTGGGCCCATGACCAAAACTCGTCTTTTAAGCACAAGTGCCATCAACAATGGCTAAAGTGAAAGACTTGAACAATTTATGCATAATGGGGGGAGGGAGAGCTCATTGAGAGAATAACACTCCCCCTATGTCCATGCCTACACCTAAACTAGACAATAAATTGAGCGTGGTAGGGTGTGCACGGGTTCAAGCCACATTGCTCGAATCAATGATATTTAGCTCATGCCTTAACTCGCGAAATCTTGCTTCATCCAAGGGCTTCGTGAAAATATCTGCAAGGTTGTCATGAGTGTTGACATAGTTGAGCTCGATCTCTCCTCGCCTAATGTGATCCCGGATGAAGTGATACCGGATCTCAATATGCTTCGTCTTGAAGTGTTGCACTGGGTTGAGAGAAATCTTGATGGCACTTTCATTGTCACACCAAAGAGGCACTTTGTCACAAGTGACACCGTAATCCTTTAAAGTTTGCCTCATCCATAGAAGTTGTGCACAACAACTACCGGCGGCAACATACTCCGCCTCAGTGGACGAGAGAGACACACAACTTTGCTTTTTGGAAGACCAACTTACCAAAGAGCAACCAAGGAATTGGCACCCTCCGGAAGTGGACTTTCTATCCACTTTGTCTCCCGCCCAATCGGAATCCGAGTACCCTACAAGCTTGAAGTTTGATCCTCTTGGGTACCATAAGACAAAGTTTGGGGTACGAGCCAAATATCGAAAGATCCGTTTGACCGCCACAAAGTGACTTTCCTTAGGTGCAGCTTGAAATCGTGCACAAATTCTCACACTCAACATGATGTCCGGTCTAGATGCACAAAGGTAAATAAAGGATCCAATCATGGAACGATATACCTTTTCATCCACCACTTTACCATTGGGATCTAAGTCAAGTTGGCACTTGGTGGGCATTGGAGTGGAGGCCGGCTTGACGTCACTTAGCTTGAATCTCTTGAGCATGTCTTGAGTGTATTTGGATTGATTGATGAAGGTTCCTTCTCTTCTTTGCTTCACTTCGAACCCTAGAAAGAACTTCAACTCTCCCATGGAGGACATCTCGAACTTTGAGGTCATGAAAGCGGCAAATTCCTCATTGAAAGCTTTGTTAGGAGAACCAAAGATAATATCATCAACATACAATGGCACACAAACAACTCCCCTTTGACCTTCTTAGTAAAAATAGTGGGGTCGATTAGCCCAACTTCAAAACCACGGTCTTGTAACAACTCAGTAAGGTGGTCATACCACGCACGTGGGGCTTGTTTAAGGCCATAGAGTGCCTTATCGAGTTGATACACATGATCGGGAAAGTAGGGATCCTCGAACCCGGGGGGTTGCTTGACGTAAACCAATTCATTAATGGGACCATTAATAAAAGCACTCTTCACATCCATTTGTTGTAACTTAAAGTTATGATGAGAAGCATATGCAATCAACATGCGAATGGATTCAAGACGAGCAACGGGAGCAAAGGTTTCACCGTAGTCGATACCCTCGACTTGGGAGTAGCCTTGTGCTACCAAACGAGCCTTGTTGCGAATGATAATCCCATGGGCATATTGCTTGTTCTTGAATATCCACTTGGTTCCAATGACATTGTGGTTCCCCGTTGGCCTTGGCACCAATCTCCACACTTTGTTGCGCTCGAAGTTGTTGAGTTCTTCGTGCATGGCATTGAGCCAATCCGGATCTTCTAGCGCCTCATAGACCTTATGGAGTTCCACACAAGAGACAAACACGTGATGCTCACAATAATTTGCTAATTGTCTACGAGTGCTTACCCCCTTTCTTAAGCTTCCAAGCACATTCGTTATGAGATGATCCTTGGTAGAGAGCTTGGAAGCAACCTTGACGGCACGACGCTCTAATTCCTCCTCGGTGGCGAGTTGAGGAGCGGTTACTTGATCATCTTGAGCGCCGTCATGAGCTTGTTCTTGATCTTGAACTTGCTCGGGGGAGAGAACTTGACCTTGGGCATCACTTGGTGTGTCAACACCGTCTTGAGTATGATCTTGCCCTTGGTCTTGTTCATGAGGCTGAGGGCCTTCACTTTGTTCTTCGGAAGCGTGTGGGCCTTGGGTTGGTGATGGCTCCATTTGAGTGGAGCATTGTCCTTCTTCTTCGGCCACAAGGGGTTCCTCAATGGGTAGGATGAAACCAACACCCAATCTTCTTATGGCTTGAGGAGGAATTTCATCACCTACATCACAAGTGCCACTTTGCTCCACTTGGGAGCCGTTATTCTCATCAAACTCCACGTTACACGTCTCCTCAATAAGTCCCGTGGATTTATTGAGGACACGGTAAGCATGAGAGTTTGTAGCATAACCAACGAATATGCCCTCATAAGCTCTAGCCTCAAATTTAGACAACCGAACACCTTTCTTGAGAATGAAACACTTACACCCGAATACCCGGAAGTACTTGAGGTTGGGCTTGTTACCGGTGAGTATCTCATATGGAGTCTTGTTCATGCCCTTGCGGAGGTAGAGCCGATTGGATGCATGACACGCGGTGTTGATGGCTTCGGCCCAAAAGTTGTATGGAGACTTGAACTCCGCCATCATGGTCCTTGCCGCATCCATCAACGTTCGGTTCTTCCTCTCCGCAACACCGTTTTGTTGAGGGGTGTATGGTGCGGAATATTGATGCTTGATTCCCTCATCACTAAGAAATTCATCCAAGGTGTAGTTCTTGAACTCGGTGCCGTTGTCACTTCTTATTGTCAAGATCTTTGCATTGTGTTGACGTTGTGCTTCATTTGCAAAGTCAATGACGGTTTGTTGGGTCTCGCTCTTCCTCTTGAAGAAATACACCCACGTGTACCTTAAGTAGTCATCTACAATCACCAAGCAATACTTCCTACCTCCAATACTATCGAAGGATGGGGGCCCAAAAAGATCCATGTGAAGGAGCTCCAAGAGCCTCTTTGAATAAATGATAGTCGTGGGAGGGTGAGCCTTCTCATGCAGCTTTCCTTCAATACAGGCACTGCAAGCACGATCTTTAACAAAACTAACATTCGTTAGTCCATGGACATGGTCCCCCTTGAGGAGACTTTGCAAAGATCTCATATTGACATGGGCTAAACGGCGATGCCAAAGCCATCCCACATCAACTTTAGCCATTAGGCATGTCGCAGTCTTAGTGGGTCGCTCCGAAAAGTTAATCACATATAGACCGTTCTCGACATGCCCAACAAAAGATACTTTAAGAGTCTTTCTCCACAAGAGGGCCACGGTATCGATATCAAAGAAAGTGGCGAAGCCCATGATTGCAAGTTGACGAACGGAAAGTAAATTGTATGCAAGGGACTCAACAAGCATGACCTTCTCGATCGTGAGATCATGAGAGATGACCACCTTGCCAAGTCCCAATACCTTAGAGGATGAGGCGTCACCCCACTCGACATTGGTGGGCATAGATGGAACTTTGTGCACGTCCACCACCAAGTCCTTGCTTCCGGTCATATGATTTGTAGCTCCGCTATCGAGCAACCATGATCCACCACCGGAAGAAAACACCTACAAGAGATCAATGCTTGGTTTTAGGTACCCATTTTGTAATGGGTCCTTTGATGTTAGTAACAAGGGTCTTAGGAATCCAAATAGACCATTCAATATACTCATGAAGAGAACCAACAAATTTTGCATAAACATGCCCATCACTAGCACGGCATAACACATAAGAAGGATTAAAATCGCCGGTTTTGTTGGGAGGGGTGACATTGCCCTTCTTGACATTGTTCTTCTTCTTCTCCTCGGGGACACTCTCTCCCTCCCTCACAAAGGTTTGCATGAGGGGAGGAGGTCGTTTGGTCTTGTCATTCTTCTTCTTGTTCTTGGAGTCGGGCACGTACCCAACCCCTTCCTTGGCCACACCTCCCTTTTGGTTGATCAAGAGATCGTTGAGGTTCTTCTTGCCTTGTATGCAAGTCGCAAGACCTCTCTCAAGTTGCTCCTTCAACTTAGCATTTTCCTCAACAAGATGTATATGCTCACAACACGGGTTAGTAGCATTTGCATTATCAATTAAAACCATATGAGGAAAAGTTGCTTTCTCCTTAGTTAGCTTCACTTGGAGTTGATCATGAGACTCCTTGAGACTAGCGTGAATACCCTTCAAGGCCTTGTGGGCCTTGTCAAGTATATCAAACTCCTTTTTGAGTCTAGCAAGATCAACTCCGAGTTTGGCCTTGTCGGAATTTAGCACATGAGAAACAATGAGGGCATGATCATAATCTTTCTTTAACTTAGCATGATCAACGTTGTGTGACTCCTCAAGAGCCAAACGAAGACCACGCTCTTCCTCAAGAGCATTGGAAAGATCCGAAATCTCATCGGCATAGTCACGACTATGCCCTTCCATCTTAGAGATGGTGTCTTCGTGAGCCTCGATCATGTCATTGGCCTCATCAAGTTGTTTCAAGAGAGCAACAAAGTGCTTCTTGGATTTTCCCTTGAGTTTGCCCATAAAGGCCTCAAACTCGTTAGCCTCCACATTAGCTCCCTCAAGTTCATTAATGCTATCCGTTGGGGAAGGATGATTAATGATGGTAGTTTTTATGTTGAAGGTTACCTTGTTGGTGGCTTTAGCCATGAGGCACTTGGCGGTGATGCTCACGTTGGGTGAGTCGAAGAGAGACACCCGTGACGTTGTTGCAATGGCAACGGAGGCCATGGCAACCGACTCATCATCTTCATCATCATCATCATCCTCATTGTACTCTTCTTGCACAACCAAAGCCTTGGGAGGAGTCTTCTTGGTGAAGTTGTTCTTGTTGGGGAACGACTTGACCTTGTCCTTTCGGATGAGTTTGCCACCATTGTCTTCCCTCTTCTCATACGGGCATTCCGCAACGAAATGACTCACGTTGCCGCAGTTGTAGCATGTCCTTACACATTGCTTGCCCCTTGTGCCACTCGAGTTGTTTTTGCTAAAGTTGGGCCTCGAGTTTTTCTTGCTCCAAAATTGCCTTGAAGCAAGTGCCATGTGTTCATGATATGCATACTTCGTATCTTCGGGGTTGCTCTCCTCTTCTTCCTCTTCTTCTTCTTCCACGGTGAGCTTGGCCTTCAAACCAAGGTTAGGCTTCTTTGCCCGTTGAGAACGAAGCACCGCATTGTCGGCGGTCTTGTCCAAAATGTTCATGGCCACAAACTCATCCAACACTTCGCTTGAGGTCAAAGTGTGAAAGTCCGGTCCTTGATGAATGATGGAGGACATGGCCTTGTGGTAGGGCATCATTACCTTGAGGAATTTGCGCTTGATCCAATTGTCATCCGTGTCCTTACTCCCGTGATCTCGTAGTGAGACCGCGAGTTTGGTTACTCTCCGATAAAGCTCACGAGGTTCTTCATCTTCCTTCATTGCAAACTCACCGGCCTCATCTTGTACCACTTCATAGTTGGAGCGTTGAATGCTTGTGCTTCCCCGGTAGAGAGACACGACACAATACCATGCATCTTTGGCCAAGGCGAAGGGACGAAGATGAGGTAGGTCTTCGGGTGGAATTGCATCTTGAATGATGAAGAGAGCATTCTCATTGAATTGATTGTCCGCGGCTTCTCGAGGAGTGAAGTTGCTTGGATCATGTGGATAGAAACCTTCTTCAATGATTCTCCAAAGGTTAGTGTTCACATGATTTAAATGACGTTTAAAGCGGTAAACCCAAGAATCAAAATTCTCATTTTTCACAATCTTAGGGGGAGGACCAGCATGATTCAAATGAGTGGAAGGAACCGGTCCACCATAAACAAGTGGTGGTTCCACATGGGCGAAGATGCCGGTGCCATTCTTGCCACTAGAAGAAGGAGCCTTTTCACTACTAGCTTCCCCCTTGTCGGGGATAGCATCCGACACCTTGTTGGCGGGATCACCCACTTTCAACGGGGCGGTGGATAGTTTAAGCCCCTTAAGAAATTTAGTAAATATGCTTTCAACTTCGGTCGTCATGGAGGTTTTCAATGTCTCCAGGGCCACATTGAACTCCTCACGAGAGACCGAAGTTCCCCCATCTCCCATAGACGAGATCGGATTCACACCGGAGTGTTCCTCCACACAGTCTACGGTATCAACCATACTCTTTGGACGGTAAAGTCCTTAATAAAGAGATGAGGCTTTGATACCAATTGAAAGGATCGATATGGTTGACTAGAGGGGGGGGTGAATAGACAACTACCAATTTTTAGCTTTTCTTTATCAAATTAAACTTTGCATCAAAGTAGGTTGTCTAGATGTGCAACTAGGTGAGCAACCTATATGATGCAATAACAACAAGCATACAAGCAAGCAAGGGTAGAAACACTAAAGAGCTTGCACAAGTAAAGGTAAGAGATAACCAAGAGTGGATCCGGTGAAGACGAGGATGTGTTACCGAAGTTCCTTCCTTTTGAGGGGAAGTACGTCTCCGTTGGAGCGGTGTGGAGGCACAATGCTCCCCAAGAAGCCACTAGGGCCACCGTATTCTCCTCACGCCCTCACACAATGCGAGATGCCGTGATTCCACTATTGGTGCCCTTGAAGGCGGCGACCGAATCTTTACAAACAAGGTTGGGGCAATCTCCACAACTTAATCGGAGGCTCCCAACAAGACCACGAAGTTTCACCACAATGGAATATGGCTCCGAGGTGACCTCAACCGTCTAGGGTGCTCAAACACCCAAAGTAACAAGATCCGCTAGGTATGAGTGGGGGAATCGAAAATCCCTTGATGGAAGTGTAGATCGGAGCCTTCTCAACCACTCCCGAGCAAATCAACAAGTTTGATTGGCTAGAGAGATAGATCGGGCGAAAATGAAGCTTGGAGTATTTAATGGAGCTTGAGCAATAAATGGAGCTTGGGAAGAGAAGAGGTAGGTGAGAAGGAAGAAGGGGACTCCCTTTTATAATGGGGGCAACAATCCCGTTGCCCCCCACCAACCAGCCCCGCACAGGGCGGTACTACCGCTGAGATGGGGCGGAACTACCGCCAGGACAACGGTACTGCCACGCCAGCCAGCGGTACTGCCGCTCTGGGGAGACAAGTAGGGAACGGACCCAAATGCGGTACTTCCGCGGTGGTAGGGCGGTACTACCGCTCCTGGAACGGTACTACCACCACTACAACCGTGACTAGTGCCGCAAAACCCGACACAAGAAAAAGACCTCTCAAATCGAGGCGGTAGGAGCCAAACTGCCCAACGGTACTACGGCAGTGAGGTCAAGGGCGGTAGTACCGCTGTGAAGCGGTACTGCCGCTTGTGACCCTTCGGCCGTAGTACCGCAGGCAGTGCGGTACTACCGCTGGGGTGAGAGAGAGAGGGAGAAGGGATCTCTCAAAGAAGCTGAGGACCAGGCGGAGGTGTCAGGCCCCCAGCGGTACTACTGCTGTGGAGCCACGGCGGTACTACCGCTGCGGAGCGGTACTGCCGCTTGTGGCTTCTCAGCGCTACTACCGCTAGGTGCGCGGTACTGCCGCTTAGACCCAGACAGGACAAGGAAGAGAGGAGAGATCTCTTCAATGGATAGGAAAAGCTCGGAGGGTGAGAAGCTGATGTGTACGTGATGATTCCACCCATGCAAAACCCCAGCGGACCCCCTCTTGATAGTACGGTGCCCTCTACGCAACTAGTCCACCGAGAAAGAAACGAAAGAGCTACACCGTCTTGAAATACACTCCGAGGGGAAGAAGGCGCCTCGTGCCAGGGGAGAATCTGTAAATAATTCAAAGCACAAGATTAGTCCGCAAACATGTTATCATCAATCACCAAAACTTCCATGAGAGAGATATGCCGTAACACCAGCTTGCACTCCGGATCGGAAGCTGCTTAGCTCTTTGAAGAAAAACCCAACCTCTCTTGGTTTCTAAATTATTTTCTTATGCCTGTGGATTTAGGCTACGATTGATTATATTCATTTTATCCGTCAATTCTAGAGGTTAACGTCTCGAATCTAACATATGCAGTACGTTGAAGATGGGGAACAGAGAATAATAGTTGGTATTTTTTAACCTGAATCAGAACCTGTGAGTACCGGTAAATGAGGATATCGAATCTCGACACACTCAGTTCAAGTACAAGCTGTGACCTTCAGTTATAAGGTAATCTACACTTGCCCTCGGTGATGGACTCAGCAGTTTTGCTTTTATTTTCCAGTTGATGTATATCCCTTGCAAATGAGGAGAGGAAAAAGAGAAAGTGATGCAATATTGAAGGTCACATCCCTATTTTTTCATTTGTTTTACATAGGCCGTATCCTTTTTCTTTTTTTGACTATGACAGTATCCCTTTTCTTAGTCTATTTTACTATATGTGCGTAGGTGATACAGATTTACTCTACTTTTGTTATCTGGATTATTACATGTTAGGGGACTGAAGCTGTCGTCTAATCATAACAAACTAAGTACTATTTTCATCGTTTGTAATAAAATAATTCTTCCTGTTTTCTTAATGAAAACAGCAGGTGCGTTGCCAATGGATGTAGGAGAAGAAATAATTACAGGGTTGAAGTTACAAACATGCAACAACAAACAGAAGATTACAACCGTAAGCAGGCTGGTCTAAAACCAAACAACAGAGAGTTCATGGGAGACGGATTCTCTTTATTGATTTCCACCGGTGTATATTCTACAATATCATGTTATTATTTCTTTTCCCACCACTGTATACCCCTACAATGCCATGTTATGATGTGTCAAATATGTTTCTTTCCATCAATGTCATGGATTTCCTACCATGTTTTGCTCCATAGAGCTTATACCTTTTCATTGCACAACATTTCTTCTCCTTACCAAATCCCCGCTGCGACGCGTGGGGTATCACCTAGTTACTAAAGAATCTTGGGCTGGCAACACGAACTAGAAAAACCCAATAAGAATAATTTGAACGACTGGCGTTAAAAAAGTTGGGAACAAGCCTGCTCACGAAAATCGGCGGCTGCATCTCTTCACCCCGAGCTTTTTTCTTGGGATATTTTTCTCTTTTGGGGGGAGACTTTCATTTCGAGCTCCAAATCACCCTGCAATGGCAAAGCTTTCCTCTGCCTAACAATAGTTTTTCATCGAGGCCTCCTCCTTGACGCTCGTTAGCACCAAGTAGACGCAAAATACTATAAATCGCTCCTTGCGAGTAATACCAGCGCCATTGCCCATTACAGTGATATAGGTACATGAAACTTCTTAAACCTTCTGTCTACTTTCAGGAAGGTTTCAGAAGTTTTTCTTTTTGGCACCATTACTTTTTTTCCTTTTTCTTTTCAAGTACATAATTCTATTAAGTCATGAAAATATTTATAAATATTTTAGTATTGTTTCAAATACACAAGTAATTTTTGAATTCATGGAAATTATATACATTTGGGAATATTTTCTTAAAACTCGTGAGCATATTTAAAAAAATCATGGAACGTTTTTTAATATCATTCACTAATTTTTTTTGAAATTCATGAACATTTCTTTGAAATATGTGAACAATTTTCAATTTAATAAATTCAAACTTTTTCCAATTTGAAGAAAAAAATAATTAAACACGTGAACATTTTTTAAAATTCATGATTTTTTCCTTGTTCATGGTTTAATTAAAATGGAACCAACAGCAATAACAAACGAAAAGAAACACACATGCGTACAGTTTTTTTTTTAGGTTGGCGTATTGTTTTTTTTTGTGAGGTCCGCGTACTGCTTGCTACTAGAAACGACACATAGCAGCTCCCTCAAGTTTTTTTTTCGAGAATCTGTAATCTTTATTAAGTATCAATGGTCATAGGGATACAAATTAAATCGAGCAAAAAAGAAAGCCACACATGGCGCCCAACGGGAAGAGAGGAAGCCGCCTTCGCGAGCGAATGGGCTTCATTGTGCTCACGCTTCTCGTGGAGGACCTCGAGTGCTCGAAACGATGCTCGGCGGTGATTTATCTCTCGTAAGATGGTAGCATAGCGGCAAAAAGCCCCCTTCTCAATGTTCGTGACAACTTCCGCGCAATCAGAAGCAATACAGATAGAATCAATATGCAGATCAGTGGCAAGGGCCAAGGCTTCATTACAAGCTTGAGCTTCTAACGTCGCCGGGTCGACGAGGCCGTCGTAGACGATTGCGGAGGCCCCAAGGTACTTGCCATGCTTGTTCCGGCAGACTACTGCTGTTGCACCACGGGTGCCACTCCTGGAGATGCCTCCGTCCACATTCAGCTTGGCATCGTAGTTAGATGGAGGCAGCCAGCGGGTACATGCAGCCGGCGGATTGTTCATATTCAGCGCGCTGGATGTCACATGCAAGTTCCTGACCGTTGCATGCATAACTTTGCCCATGATTTCCTATCGGCCTCCACATGAGAGTGGCCCGGAATATGCTCTAACCCATCTGTCCGTTGTTTCGAGGCTAATAATCTGTATGCCGACCTTACCGTGAATACTCCTTTGTTATCATAGTGCCATGACCAAAAGTCCTCCTATACTCTCAAGCTAAGAGGAATATTCAAGATTTCCTCCTTATCCATCTCCAGAAAATGTTCCTCCAATTTAGCTACATCCCATGAAGCGGAGGTGTGGTCAATAAGTTCCGCAACATTCTGTGGTGGGTTTGCTGACCTGGGGCACACTGGCCGCAGCTTAAAATCCCTAGGGATCCAATTATCAAGCCAAATATTGGTGTCTTCCCCATTTCCAATCCGTTTAATAAGTCCCAACTTGAGTGTATCTCTTTCTTCCACTATGGATCGCCAAACCTGCGAGGGATAATTCCCCAAGTCCGCATCAAGAATAGAGCTTGTTGGGTA
This sequence comes from Triticum urartu, assembly GCF_003073215.2. Taxonomy (NCBI): domain Eukaryota; kingdom Viridiplantae; phylum Streptophyta; class Magnoliopsida; order Poales; family Poaceae; genus Triticum; species Triticum urartu. The sequence goes on from NC_053023.1 coordinate 673,923,058, forward strand.
GTAGACGACCTTGAGAATACGGGCGCTCAAAGAGGTAGGGTCCTGTAGAAGACGCCAAGCTTGGCGAGCAAGTAAGGCCAAATTAAAAAGCTCAATATCACGGAAACCCATCCCTCCCATGAATTTGGGTTGCGTTATGACTTCCCATGACACCCAAGTTGTTTTCCTCTCACCCTTCTTTGATCCCCACCAAAATTTTCTTAGGATCCCATTAATATGATGACATAGTCCTCACGGAAGATTGAAACATGCCATAGAATAAGTTGGAATTGCTTGAGCGACGAATTTAATTAAGACTTCTTTACCTCCTACAGAAAGTGCCTTTTCCATCCATCCCTGGACCTGTTTCTCAAGTAGATAAGGTTTCTCCTTAACGAGGAGCAAATTGGCCGCCCCATTCAGGCGAGTCTAACTTGAATAGTTTTTTTTGGTTTTCATGTCGGGGGTTTTCATGAAACAAAATGTTTGCTTTTTCTCAAAAAACGACTGTTTTTTACAGATCTAAATAACTATAAAATATTTATGTAAAATAAGAAATTATATTAGAAAAAACGTTTAGTAGTGTGTGTTTAAAAAATAAGTCTGTATTAGAAAATGTACACCGTACATTAAAAAAAGTTCACTGTATATGAAAAAAGTTCTATCAGTATTACACAATGGTCACAGTATTCTAAAAACTTCACAGAATATTAAATAAAATTTCAACGTGCAATTCAAAAAAGTTCATATTAATGTTTAGTACAAAAACTTAAATAAATTGCAAAAAATAAAAAACAAGAAGAAATCGAATCCAGAAAATGAAAACAGAAACAATAATAAAAAAGAAATAAAGAAACCCATAAAGAAAATAAAAATAAAATATAAAACCGATAAAAACTGAAACACAAGGACCACTATAAAAACAAAAGAAAATGAAGCAGATAACATAAGCGCGCAGCGAAGCCCCGAACCGGGCCAGCCTGCCCTCGCACCGGAGCAACCACTATCTGACGCCCACTGGCGCCAACTAAGATTTGCCCTTTTCTTCAACTGCCTCTGTTTCAAAATAATTGAATTTTCCGGATTTGTGCTAAGCCAAACTTGTTTAAGTTTGCCTAAGTCTGTAGAAAAACATACTAACTTAAAGAACAGCAAATTAGTATTAGGAGATTCTTTATGAAATACATCTTCGTACTATGTGTATTTGGTTTGTACTGTAGATCTTAGCACGTCTTTTGTTTAGTTGATCAAACTTAAGCTAGTTTAACTTAGGAGAACTAGAACTTCAATTATTTTTAAATGAAGGGAGCCGTGGCTTATCTTCCTCTTTTTTCTATGAAATTTTTTCACCATCAACAATATTTAAGCATCAAATCCACGAAACTAAACCCCCGCAATTGATTACAAAAGTCACGATGATATTACTAAGCAACTTCTTTATCAAACAGTTTTGCTTTGTTTTCAAGGCACAATGAGTTCTTGATCAGATTCCTTGGCCTTAGTACAAGAAAACTACTATGATATTGAACCTCATACACTTATTTGAATTAGTTTTTTCCGCAAAAGAGAATTGATTTTTTAAATAGGTTAACTACTTCATCGGAATCTATTTTATTTTTATTTTAGAAAAAAAGGATTGATGTGTGAAGAAAGCTTTGGGAAACAGAAAGAAACTTTAGAAAATACTAAATTGAAATAAAAAAATTATTTTCGCCTTGGAAATAGCAGAGCCATGGAGTGATCAAGTCCGAGTCAAACTTTGAAATAATTATAGCCATATGATCAATATTTTTCTCATTTTGCAACTGCACAAATCTTTAAGTCGCATCGAGCGGTTCTGAGTTCTCGGTTCGGTTCTGACATAGAAATAGTCTTATTCATAGTTATGAGTGAAGTGGGATCAGGCACTTTTAAGCATGGTTTATACAAACGCATGACAGTGAAAAACAATGGACATCTTAAAACTCTTTCGATGGCGAGATTTGCCGTGCACTGCTCTGTTGGTTGGACATCATGGACCTGGTATGATGTTCAGAACCAGCATGCATTGTAGGGTAATTGGAGTCAACCTGAGTTGAACCGACCAAAGTAGAGATTGTCCGTTCATGGCCTTCTCATGTATCTCTCTGCTTTTCTTTTCCCTACAGGGCAGAAGCGCGATAATCTCGGTTTCGTGAGGTAAAATTCGATTTTGCGGTGTTTTCCTCTTATTATTCTGCAAGATGATTTTGACTTCGCGGTTTGGACACGAAGAAAAGATTATCCACTAATATGACAAGTATTTTCGGACGGAGAAAGTAGTTTTGGTACGTGGAAGATCCGTAGCAATCTTATATTGTGCGGGAAACTTGCATCAACTGCACCATGCCATCATTGTCTCATTTTCTGGACTCTTCCATGATTGGCACATACCTGTAGGGCCACTAGCATGTTTATGTCAAAACCAGGGCCGCTCAGATCGGATAGCACGACACGGTGCTCTCCAATATGGCTGTTTAAGAGCAATGAATATTTGTCCAAAAAAAGAGCAATGAATGTCACGGCGTGTGGTGTAGGAAGAAACGCAAACTTTGTTCTATGGCGTTCCTACTGTACGCGCGCCAGCTTAGACAGGGGACGCATTCAGTGATGCAGATGCAGAGCCCATCCGAGCGTCCCTGGGCCCTGGCATAGGAGGACATGCACGCGCACGCACAGATCGCTCGACCCATGCAGCAGGCTTGCTTGTTTTCACACGCTGATCGACGCTCTGGAATGTACATGCGTGTGGGGTGCCTGGCCGCCTGCTCACGACGTGGTACGGGCGAGCATCAGCATGCGTGCGCTGCGCACGAGTGGTCACCATGAACGCATGCAGGCCGGACGTCACCACGGAGTACTTTCGCTGCATGCCAGCACGTCTGGCCCAGCCTCGTGCAGTCCGTCCGTCCGTGCGCGCGCGCGCACACACACGGAAGCGGTCGAAACAGAGCGTATCGACGCCACCGCCAGCAGATATCAGATCACCGGCCGGCCATGTCCACCCGTCCCAGCAGACCACGTCGGCACGCCCGGGGCGCGACACGCGACGGCATGGCGCGCATGTCGGCATCCAACGGGACAACGGCTTCGCGCGGCGGACGTGCACAAGACAGAGAGAGCTTCGCGAGACGTCTCCATCGGCACGCACGCACATTCGGCTAGCGCCATCGGTCCTTCCCAAGCGGAAAATGACGAGGCGGTGGCGTGCGCGCCGTGCTCTGCCGCCACGGTGATGGCGCGGACGGAACGGCGGCATGCAGAAACCCGCGCAAACAGCCAAAACTGTTGGCAAAGGACGGCCCAGAGACGCTGCCGCGGCGACGCCGGCTACAGGACGCATTCTCCTCGAAACCTCGCACAGATCAGTTGAGAAATCGATCGCCATTGCTGAACCTGAGCCAGAATGAACTGTGGAACCCCATTTCCAAGGCTGGGGAAGAACGGGATTGGATCACCAGCTAACACATTCTATGCACAACTTTATTATGTATAATCACGGGCGAGGCCCGAAGGAAGGGGCCGGGACGACTCGGGGTTACAGGATCACCAACCAACGAGATCCATGGATCATCACAACAGGCACGGAAAGAAGACGACCTAGCCGCGCGCCGGCCGGCGATCTCACCTCACCTCACGCCCTCCCGGCGGTCGCCTCGGGCGCTGGCGCCGGCGGAAGCGCGCGACTTGCGGTGGCGCAGCGCCTTGATCGGGCCGGGCAGGAACCGCCCCCACCCGCCCGTTTTGGGCGCCAGCTTCTCCGCGGAGGCGGAGCTCGACCGCTCCAACTCCAATGCCGCCGCGTCCTCGGCGGCGTGGCGCTCCTCCTCGCTCTCCAGCTCCATGCCCTTGCCGGCCGCGGGCTTCCGGAACGAGGCCCAGCCCCAGACCCTGGACCGGCGCCTCTCGTCGGCGCTGCCGCCGCCGGCCACGGACCGCGAGCGCCCGATCCGGCGCTCCCGCTCGATGAGGCTGCAGACGCGGCCGACGGAGGCGGAGGAGGCCGAGGAGGACGGGGAGGAGGGGGAGGCGCAGGCGCAGGGGCGCGTCCGCGCGCAGTCGGGGCAGAGGCGGAGGAGGCGGTCGCAGAGGCAGTGCGGGCACACGCCGCCGCAGGGCACGGGCGGGTGCTTCCGGCAGCGCCAGTCGTCGCCGGCCATGCCCATGTGTGCGCCGTCCGTCCGTCCGTCCGTTCGGTTGCGAACCTGCGATGGATCCCGCTGGCGCTCGCGGTTTCGGAGGGAGAGGCGGGGAGCGAGTTGCGGCGTTCGTTGGTTGGCTTGGCTCTAGGGACGCGGGGAAGCAGAGGGTCCGTCTCTCATATAAGCGGGGCCAGGGCCGGCCCACGGACTTTCTCCGGTGAACGGCGTTTTGGTGCGGTTCTTGGAGATCCAAGGGGCACTGCACCGGTTTTTGGCGTGTTTTCCATCTTGCCAACAACCATTGCAGGGGGGTATGATGATGCGCTGGATGCTACATGTGGCACGACAGAGTGAGGTCGGACATCTTGAGCTTAGATTGTCGCGGTATGTAAAATGGTGATGTGATGTATGGTTTCACGTCTTCACTCTTTCGGTCAGTCACCCGAGAGAGGGGCGCACCTGTAAATTGATCTCGATTCAAAAGAAATTGAGTTGGCTTATGCGGGAAACCGTATTGGAAATCATGATCCAGTTTACGTGGAAGGTTGGATTAAAATTTTAATGACCTTGAGGGGAAATACATCTCATCGAAGCAAGAAACACATAAAACGCAAAATATAAAGCACATGGTTACCACACAACACATAGATCAACCACCAAGGTAGATATATCAGTGGTTGGATGATGCAGCACCAGTTATGTGATAAGCAAATAGAAGACAACACTTACAGATGATCGATGTTGCCAAGGCAAACGCAATGCCCGGAGACGACATGGGGAAACTCAGAAGATTACAAGATGGAGCTCCAACGGCAGCTACGAGAAAACCGCCAACACGGAAAACCGAATCATGCCATCAACAAGTAGCTCACCAAAATTATCCTTGAGCCAACCAACACTCACCAAAACGGTGGCCTTGGCCGTGCCGTGTTTTTGGTGCGGTTGTCAACCATAAGGGAAGATGATGATGTGTTGGATGCTCCACGTGACACAACAGAGTGAGGTCATACATCTTGAGGTCAGATTGTCCTCGTACATACAATGGCAATTAGATATATGGTTTCACATCTTCATCGTGCATGTAATGCATGGTTGCACAAAAATGGAGCCTTGGCTTAACAACGTTGAAGAAATCTAGTTATGTTTAACACGTAACGCATGACTAGGAAATGCACGTCTCAAACATGTCATCTTGGGTTATCGGACCTTGACTTCATAGAACGACCCAAAACTAACTAAGGACTCATTAGGTAGGGCGGTATTGTGAAGGGTAATACTGACTAATCCTGAATATCCCGGAAAGTCCAAATGGATTGTTTGGCAGACCGACATTGGAGTGGTTGAACCCTGATAATCCCCACAAAAACCAGGTAAACATATGTGGTCCAATCCACTAACCCGACCTAGCATTTTTATCGGGGTTGCGGGGACTGGGTGAAGGAATAAATTTCATCCAACCCCTTTGGGGATAATATCCACTTATCCCCTCTTAAAGCATCTCTAGCAGATGCCCTCAACTTAATCCCTCAAACCTTCTCCCTATCTCAAAAGTCCAAAAAGTTGAGGGGTGAAACTTTTCTTTGGCTAGCAGATCCCTTAAACTTAATCCCCTAAAGAAAATCAAACACACATTTTCATTCACAAACTCATTTAAAACATTAATTCAAACTACTTAATTGCATAATTAGACAAAGCTTCCGCATTAGCACCGTACATAACATAATTAAATAGCTCATGCCTATTAAATTTTCATCGTACATATCATAATTTTGAACAGTCCAACCATCGATATTAAACATATGAAACTACATCAATATAGCTAGTCGTTGCGCACACGAAAGAGGTCGATGTCGTCATTCGAGCCCGAGTCGGCTGAGGTGAACAGGGTGATCACCCACAGAGCGTGTGAGGGGGCGGCCTCATTGTCATAGGCGGTGGATTGGCACGTCACCTCGTCCTCCTCCTGCTCGGACTCTGACTTGGTGAGGACCTTGGCGAGCTCATCCCACATTTGATCTCCTTCGACTTCATGGTGGCCACGCTCGTGCTCGACCTTGCGCTCATCGACCACTGACCCCAAAAAAACTTGGTTCACTCTAGGAGGTTCGGATCCTCTGCGATGAGCTTCACTATCGCCTCCTTTTCCAACCTCTCGGCATCCAGTTGCTCGTGCGCCTTCCGACTCTTGATCTCCTCACCACGGGAGACAATCTGAGCGACAGGAGGGCCAAGTGCGGGCGCGCCCGCGACGTTGGTCGAAAAATTGAGTGTGGCCTGCCTCCCAAAAAATGAACGGCAGTGGCATGGCACGCCCGCGTCGCCTCCTTCGTGGTGTCAAACATACCTAACCAATGGCGGCCAAGGTCGCGATGGAGGATTTTTGTCATGAATTCGTCCCATGGCTCTGTCAGACGGCGCGGTACTTCAAGAATGGCACCATTGGAGCTACGAAGCTCGTGGAGTCGACTGCTCGAGAGGACGACGGTGGTGCCGTAGTCAAGGAAGGTTGCGTTGGGGCGGTGGCCCAGGCTCCAGGAGGCAGTGTGGGGCGATTGGTCTTAGGGGTGCATGGATTTGTAGGCGTCGGTGCAGGGATGCGGGAGCCGACGACAATTGATCGACGGCTGCGACCTCTACCTTTAGGATATCAGTAGCGGCGGGCCGAATCGGGCTTCGGAGATGGACGAATTAGGGTGGTAGCGGGGGAAATGGAAGTGGCGCTGGGTCGGCTAGGGTTTCGGGTTGGCCGCAAGGGTTTTATAATAGGTGGGAGGTGAGCAGCCTCCCTAATATTACTGAGAATTGCGTTGGTTGGACTAAATTTTGTGTAGAGCAAGGGGGATTTTAAGGAATAAAAGTCAACTTTTTAAGGCAGCTGCTAGCTAGGGTTTAATTCGTCAAAGCAAAAAGGTTTTTTTTCTCACATTTGACTTTTAACGGACGACATCGGCAACAGTGTCCAAACATGGCATGAGAGGGAGTCTTTGACAGACAAAGTCGCCTATATGAGAACGACCTAGAGAAAAAACTCAATCACATCATTCTGAAAAATAAATTAAAAGTTGTAAATACATTTTTTTCAAGCAAAAGAGAGGGGAGTGTCATTTTGGCTCTGGCGGATGAACTGTAAATTTGAAACAGATAGTAAATAAAATTTAAAAAAATCTGAATTTTCGTGTAGATGTTCATGATAGAACAAACGTGCTTGACAATTTTCATGCGAAACGGATTAGCAGAGTGCTTCGACTGTGAAAAACAAAATTAGGTGTACCAATTGAAGGTAACATTTGACGTTTGATATGTTTTTTTCTGCACAGATCAAAAGGCTTAAGTGTTCTTCCTAAAAATTTGCAGGTAGCATTTGAGTGTGACAATGAACATAGGTATTTTTTTCTTTTTTTTTGGAAATGAAGGTATACCCCCGGCCTCTGCATCATGATGATGCATGCGGCCCTTTTATTAAAAATTCAGAAAGTATCATCATAAAGGTCTTATAGCTAGCAAACGGAGCAAAACATAGCATAAAAACTGAAAAATACAAGTGGACAAAGACAACCGATACGGTGATAATAAGTACAAGCTCTCTAGACTCCTATCATGTTATGCGAACGCCATCCGAACCGGTTGAATATAACCCGAGTCACCATCTCCCATTGGTTGCACCCAGTAACCAAAGACTCCCTGGAGTCCATAGGAGTGAGTAAGGACCACGTACGGATCCAAGCTGTAGCTCTGAAAATAACCTGCAAAAAAGTTAAGTTGTGTTGTCTGTTAAAAATCATATCATTTCTACAGTTCCATATTGCCCATAGTAACGCACATATTCCAATCCGAATACGAGTTGCCGTGATTTGTTCAACCCCAGCTAATCACGTCCCAAACAAAGACGCAATATCTACTGGAGGACTGATATTAAAAGCTATATGAATCGTTCTCCAAAGTAACTTGGCCAGTGGGCATTCAATGAATAAATGTTGTATTGTCTCATCCTGAGCACAAAAACAACACCGCGAGTTACCTACCCATCGCCTCTTAAGTAAGCTGTCCTTTGTGAGTATTACTTGCTTGTGGACAAACCACATAAAAATTTTAATCCGCAAAGTATTGGGAAACGTGGTAATTTCAAAAAAATTCCTACGCATATGCAAGATCATGGTGATGCATAGCAACGAGAGGGGAGAGTGTTGTCCACGTACCCTCGTAGACTGATGTAGTCGTACGTCTTCACGATCTGACCGATCAAGTACCAAACGTACGACACCTCCGAGTTCAGCACACGTTCAGCCCGATGACGTCCCTCGAACTCCGATCCAGCCGAGTGTTGAGGGAGAGTTTTGTCAGCACGACGGCGTGGTGACGATGTTGATGTTCTACCGATGCAGGGCTTCGCCTAAGCACCGCTACAATAATATCGAGGTGGACTATGGTGGAGGGGGGCACCGCACACGGCTAAAAGATCAAACGATCAATTGTTGTATCTCTGGGGTGCCCCCTGCCCCCGTATATAAAGGACCAAGGGGGGTGCGGCCGGCCAGGGAGTAGGTGCGCCAGGAGGAGTCCTACTCCGACTCCACCCCTTTCCTAGTTGGATTAGGACTTGTGAGGGGGAAAGAGTGGAGGAGAAGAAGGAAGGGGGGGCGCCGCCCCCCTCTCCTTGTCCTATTCAGACTGGGGGGAGGGGCGTGCGGCCCAGTCCTAGCCACCTCTCCTCTCTTCCACCTAGGCCCACTAAGGCCCATTAAGTCCCCGGGGGGTTCCGGTAACCTCCCGGTACTCCGGTAAAATCCCAATTTCACCCGGAACACTTCCGATATCCAAACATAGGCTTCCAATATAACAATCTTCATGTATCGACCATTTCGAGACTCCTCGTCATGTCCGTGATCACATCCGGGACTCTGAACAACCTTCGGTACATCAAAACATATAAACTCATAATATAACTGTCATCAAAACGTTAAGCGTGCGGACCCTACGGGTTCGAGAACTATGTAGACATGACCGAGACACGTCTCCGGTCAATAACCAACAGCGGAACCTGGATGCTCATATTGGCTCCCACATATTCTACGAAGATCTTTATCAGTCAAACCGCATAACAACATACGTTGTTCCCTTTGTCATCGGTATGTTACTTGCCCGAGATTCGATCGTCGGTATCTCAATACCTAGTTTCAATCTCGTTACCGGCAAGTCTCTTTACTCGTTCTGTAATACATCATCCCGCAACTAACTCATTAGTTACAATGCTTGCAAGGCTTAAGTGATGTGCATTACCGAGAGGGCCCAGAGATACCTCTCCGACATTCGGAGTGACAAATCCTAATCTCGAAATACGCCAACCCAACAAGTACCTTTGGAGACACCTGTAGAGCACCTTTATAATCACCCAGTTACGTTGTGACGTTTGGTAGCACACAAAGTGTTCCTCCGGTAAACATGAGTTGCATAATCTCATAGTCATAGGAACATGTATAAGTCATGAAGAAAGCAATAGCAGAATACTAAATGATCGTGTGCTAAGCTAACGGAATGGGTCATGTCAATCACATTATTCTCCTAATGATGTGACCCCGTTAATCAAATGACAACTCATGTCTATGGTTAGGAAACATAACCATCTTTGATCAACGAGCTAGTCAAGTAGAGGCATACTAGTGACAATCTGTTTGTCTATGTATTCACACATGTATTATGTTTACGGTTAATACAATTCTAGCATGAATAATAAACATTTATCATGACATAAGGAAATAAATAATAACTTTATTATTGCCTCTAGGGCATATTTCCTTCAGTCTCCCACTTGCACTAGAGTCAATAATCTAGTTCACATCGCCATGTGATTTAATACCAATAGTTGACATCACCATGTGATTAACACCCATAGTTCACATCGACATGTGACCAACCCAAAGGGTTTACTAGAGTCAATAATCTAGTTCACATCGCTATGTGATTAACACCCAAAGAGTACTATGGTGTGTTCATGTTTTGCTTGTGAGAGAAGTTTAGTCAACGGGTCTGCCACATTCAGATCCGTAAGTATTTTACAAAAATCTATGTCAATAATGCTCTACACGGAGCTAGTTGAGCTAATTGTTCCCACTTTCAATATGTATCCAGATTGAGATTTAAAGTCATCTGGATCAGTGTCAAAATTTGCATCGACGTAACCCTTTACGACGAACCTTTTTGTCACCTCCATAACCGAGAAACATATCCTTATTCCACTAAGGATAATTTTGACCGCTGTCCAGTGATCTACTCCTAGATCACTATTGTACCCCTTGCCAAAAATAGTGTAGGGTATACAATAGATCTGGTACACAACATGGCATATTTTATAGAACCTATGGCCAAGGCATAGGGAATGACTTTCATTCTCTTTCTATCTTCTGCAATGGTCGGGCTTTGAGTCTTACTCAGTTTCACACCTTGTAACACATGCAAGAACTCTTTCTTTGACTGTTCCATTTTGAACTACTTCAAAATCTTGTCAAGGTATGTACTCATTGAAAAACTTACCAAGCGTCTTGATCTATCTCTGTAGATCTTGATGCTCAATATGTAAGCAACTTCACCGAGGTCTTTCTTTGAAAAGCTCCTTTCAAACACTCCTTTATGCTTTGCAGAATAATTCTACATTATCTCTGTCGGTGTCAAAATCGGAGGATCTCGGGTAGGGGGTTCCGAACTGTGCATCTAAGGTGGATGGTAACAGGAGGCTGGGGACACGATGTTTTACCCAGGTTTGGGCCCTCTTGATGGAGGTAAAACCCTACGTCCTGCTTGATTAATATTGATTATATGGGTAGTACAAGAGTAGATCTACTACGAGATCAGAGAGGCTAAACCCTAGAAGCTAGCCTATGGTATGATTGTATGTTATTGTTGTGTCCTACGGACTAAAACCCTCTGGTTTATATAGACACCGGAGAGGGTTAGGGTTACACAAGGTCGGTTACAAAGGAGGAGATATACATATCCGTATTTCCTAGCTTGCCTTCCACGCCAAGTAGAGTCCCATCCGGACACGAGACAAAGTCTTCAATCTTGTATCTTCATAGTCCAACAGTCTGGCCAAAGGATGTAGTCCGGCTGTCTGGAGACCCCCTAATCCAGGACTCCCTCAGTAGCCCCTGAACCAGGCTTTCAATGACGATGAGTCCGGCGCGCAGTATTGTCTTCGGCATTGCAAGGCGGGTTCCTCCTCCGAACACATCACAGAAGAATTTGAATACAAGGATAGTGTCCGACCCTGCAAAATAAGTTCCACATACCACCGTAGAGAGAATAATATTTCCACAAATCTTAATCTGCTGACATGTTTTGGCAACATGACATCATGCCATGGCTCGGTGATTATTCGAACCATTTTTCTTCAACCAGCTCCACACATAATGCGAGGCGGTTTCTTGACACGTCTTGTCAAAGCAAAGATCATGTTCCCCTAATTACGGGATTCTCATCAATATGGTCGTGGGTAACCCAACCATGTCTAGGACTCCTAGATTATAGGCAAGTCCCAAACAGCTACGGAGAGGACGTTTGATATTCACCCTCTTTATAAAGGGACAAGGCTTTTACTTTTTCCCTCCCGTGCTCAATCTAATCCTTCCCCCGCCTCGAGTTCTAACACCCAAAGCCCAGGTCAGGTGCTTCGGACCTTCAAGCATGTCCGGATCTAGCCTTCAAGGCCGGTGGATGCCCTCCTCCGGTACGGAAGAGGATATCAAGAAGTTGAGGGAGGCCAGATACCTGACCGCCGAAATTTCGCATAGGCTGCCCACCCGAGGGCAGGTCGTCCCTACTCCCGAACCCGACGAGAGCGTCGTGTTCGTCTCCCACTTCCTCCGAGGTCTAGGCCTCACTCTGGATCCCTTCGTTAGGGGTTTGATGTTCTACTACGGGCTAGATTTCCACGATCTAGCCCCGGACTCCTTTCTCCACATCTCGGCATTTATTGTCGTATGTGAGGCCTTCCTCCGCATTACCCCTCACTTCGGCATGTGGCTCAAGACCTTTGACGTGAAGCCGAAGATGGTCGAAGGGCAGCATGTAGCGTGCGGAGGCGCATTAATAAGCAAGATCGCTGGAGCTCCATGGCCAAAGGGTTCCATTCCAGAGGTGTCCGGATTATGGCAACGGGAGTGGTTTTACATCACAGCTCCCAGAAGTGCCAAGTGGGCGGCTGCCCCTGCTTTCCGCTCGGGCCCTCCACCATAACTGATGTCATGGATTAGCAAAGGGCTGAGCTGGGGTCCAGCCAAGGACGTGCCTATACTGCAAAGCCGCATTCAAGATCTCTTCGAAGGAGATTTCAGTCTGGTTACGGTGGTGCAAGTCATGTTGGTTCGTCGAGTCTAGCCTTGCAAACGCCGGCCCCTCCGCATGTGGGAGTTCAACCCATAAGGGCCGCGCACTATTCAGAATTTCCTCGGCCTGACGCACGAGGAGATGTACAAATCATTCTTCGGACCCCAAGTAGAGTGTCCGGATACTACCGAGGACGTGGGCCTGAGCAGCAACCGTACCGCCGACCAAGTAAGTAATCCTTTAGCTGAACACATCATCTTTCATTTACCATGACGTCATTCTAAGAAATCGCTCTTTGACCAGGACTGGCTAACAAGGGCGAAGATGATTTGGTGTTCGGCCCCCCTTCCTGAGGGTTTGGAGAATCCGGTACTGGAAAAGATGCTTGAGCTAGCACCTTGCCCGGAGCCCTCAAAGGAAGATAAAGGGGGGAATAATAAGTTCGAAAGCGGGCCCCCATTGCTACCAATTCCAACCAAGGGAATGAGCGCCTCCGTGAAGGAGGATAACCAAGGGGAAGAATCTGACCTTCTCTCGCTTCGGGGAAGGAAGAGGACTGCCTTTGAAGATCCGGAAACCAAGGCTTCCAAACGGAAGAAGAAGTCTCCACCAGAGGGTCCTTCCTTGGAGGGTGCTCTTGCCGCACAAAGTCCGCGCGAGGATCAGCCCTCCAACAAGCTGTAAGTAAAAAGTACTTTAATAGTGGAGATATACTACCTTACCTCTGAGGAAAATAACCGAAGCGTTTATCTTGCAGTTCGGATCTTAGCCCTTCTCAGCAGAGCTCGTCTTCGGGGGATCTTCTTCCGGAGATGATGCAGAGCGAAACACCTCCCCCGGACTCCCCCGCTCAAGAAGCGGGCGACCTTGAAGTGTCGTCACGGAGGGCCTCTCCGGATCCGGTGAGGCCAGAAGATAATCCTATAGTCACCCGAAGTCCCCAGCGTCCGGCTCTTGAAGAGAGCAAACAAAAGAGTCCGACACCGTCTGGTATGCGGTCGGACGTACTGAGGGAGCTGTTGGAGCGAGCGGCCATCTCATAAGAACACCGTACATTGATGGGTACAGTGATGGAAAGAATTTCGTCCGTCGAAAGCGGATTGCATGAAGCCTTTATGAGTCTACTGACGGGCTTTGAGGTACGTGAAATGATATACTTTTTTATAGTACCGCACATTTTTAGGTGTGCCCTGTGTAGATAGTAGCCCCTGAGACTCTGGTTGTCGTCGAGAATGGCGGTGAACAGAGGATCGTAGTCCCAGGTAATAACCAAACCGCCTTTAGGTGAAGGTGGTGGAAGCTCCGGTGGCTAGTCGAACTAATGAGTTTGCTGAACTAAAGCGGCAACTGGATGCGGCAGATGCCGACATCGAGCTTGTTAACAAGCAGCTTGACGAGGCACAGGGTAATTATGTTTTCTGGTGAATGTCACATAGTAAGAGCAGCATGATGCCAGTATCTTTAATATGTTGTGACCGCAGATGGAGCTGCCACCGTGGAGACCCTTTGAGTGGAACTTGCCCGAGCCAAGGAACAAGCAAGAATTAGTAATGCGGCCGCTTTAAAGGCGGCCGAAGAGTTAAGAGATGAAAAGGCTGCACATTGCGAGAGCAAAGATAAAATGTCCAAGATGGCTGTAAAGTTAAGAGACACTGCCGACCGTTGCCAGTTCCTTGAAGAAGAGAACCGAGCGAAGGCAACGGACCTCGAAAAGGCCACGATGGCGGCCAAAGACACCCGCTCTGCCATGAGGGCAAAGAAGAAAGAGTTGCGTGAAGCTGGTGATATTGTGGCTGGGAAGCCCTTTTTGCTACGGAGGAAGTTCGGAGATCCACGGTATGCCCCTCTGGATCGGCTGTGGAGTTCGACAGACGCATATCTGGATTTGACGGCGAGTGCTGTCGATGCGGCCGAATACTTCCGAGATCAAACAGATTGTGAAGTGGACAAGCTATTCTGGTCGCAGTTTAACGTTCCAGAGCGTCCGCTTCCACTAACTGATCGGCTTGCCGAATGGTCCGAACTCAATAGATTGTCCGGACTTGCCATGAGGTCCGTCGTAGATCATCTGTGGCCGGAAAAGCTGAAGCCGAACAGCTATTTCAGCTTAGTGCAGCAGTTCTTGGTGTGGTGCCGCGCATCAATGCGATGAAGAGGTCGGCGTGCATAGAAGGCTCGCGGATGGCCCTTGCCCGTGTCAAAGCATACTGGGTGGAGATGGATCCTACCACTGTTGCGGCGCAGGGTTCGGCCATAGGCCGAGTGGCTGCCGAGCACTATTTTGAAGTTCTTGAGGATGCTCGTTTGATAGAGGCCCAGTGCTCGAAGAGTATTATGTTTGAGTGACATGTATTCCCATTGTAAAAACAATGTTTATCAAATTTATTAAGGCTGTATTTATACTTTTGCCTGAAATTAATATGATGCCTCCTGTGCGGCCGTTTATGTATATATGTATATAACCTGAAAGATTGCAGTCGTCGGCTTCAGCCCCCACGCATATAATGCGGGGGTGTTCGCAGAAGACGCGTGTTCACACTTAATCCAACGTCTTGGTCCTAATAAGGAGGTGATAGCGCAGCGAACGAGGCAACCGGACTATAATGCTTTAACACTTTCACTTAGCCATAGGAGTTTGACGGTGGGGCTACTATATAGCCCCTGGTGGCTCCGCACTCTCCCGAATTCGGGGTGCGTACATGCCTGGCTGGGAAACGGCCCTTCGTTAAGGCGGAGGAATTCTAACATTCCGATGGGTCATCGAGTGGTTGACCAGTCTCAGGCTATATCATGACAGTCAGTTTTTGGCTTTCTCCACTGAGGTGCTCGTCCGGATGAACCGGGGCACAATCGCAGTGGTTCTCCTGGTGCCGCCTTAGCCGATAGAGCGGAACGTAAGGCAGCAAAACACAGGAGCCGGGCAAACCCAACATTTAACCAAAGACATGATTCGGAGCTGATGCATATAAGGCCAAACTCGCGACGCCAAACACTCCCTAAGGTATTTGGTCTTTATGGTATAAACCGGGCCTGAACAATGCCCTTTGTAAGAAGCCCCTGGTGTCCAGGTACGTGCATTATTCTGACGTGGCCACATGCCAAGACGTCATCATCCTTCTCAATTGTACTGAGAATCCGAGGGATGTGTATCAACAAGAGACAGTAAAAAAGGTTTATGCAGGGTCTTAATCTAAAAAGAATCCTTGGAATGGGTCCCTGCTGCACGTCTGCGCCTGTGTCTCCGTTGTGCCGTATCCTGGACGGGTGTAGCACGATGGTCATCTGTAAAAGAGAGAAACTTAGGTGAAAAGTTGTCGTGCAAAAAGGTAGGTTTAAAGAAACCATGTACAATTCAAGATGAGTAAAAATTGCCATTTGTCTGCGCGCGTTGAGCCCCTTGTATTTGTAATAGGGGTGTGGCCATCAAACCTGTATGAATTACATGTAGCTGCGCCAGACTCGTCTAACCGTGTCCATGGTCTTGATGACCTATCAAATGCTTTAGTTGGTGAGGCCGTTTTTAGTGTGCGGCTGCCAAGGCAGTCGCACTCTCTTCGGCGTGCAAGGATCGCTCAATATTTCCATTCACTGTAATGATGCCACGTGGACCGGGCATCTTAAGCGTGAGGGAAGCGTAATGCGGTATTGCATTAAAGCGAGCGAAAACTTCGCGTCCAAGTAGTGCTTGATAGCCACTTTGGAACGGAGCAATGTGGAAGGTTAAATTTTCGCTACGGAAGTTACCGGGGAAGCCGAATATAACCTCTAGTAGCTGGGAGCCCGTGCAATGAGCCCCTGGGCCTGGCGTTACTCCTTTAAAGGTGGTATTGCCGTGGCAAATTTTCGTTGGTCTATCCCCATTTTGCGGATTGTGTCCTGATATATCAGGTTTAGACTGCTGCCACCGTCCATCAGGACTCGTGTGAAATGGTATCCGTCAATTATTGGGTCTAATACCAAGGCAGCCCATCCTGCACGCCGGATACTTGCTGAGTAATCCCGATGGTCGAAAGTGATCGGTTGAGACGACCAGTGGCAGGATTCCACGGTGATAGGCCCTTGGGCATATTTCTCTGGGAGTGCCGCTTTGTTTCTCCCCTTGATCACGTGTAACACGTTCACTGTTTTGACTTCTGGTGGAAATTTCTTTTGTTCCCCAGTGTCTTTCTCGAGAGGCTCATCATCGTCTTCGCTTGGTGTATCCTCCCCCTTGTGTACGGCGTTGAGCTTGCCGGACTGCTTGAAGACCCAACATTCTCTGTGGGTATGATTTGCAGGTTTATCGGGGGTGCTATGGATCTGACATATTTGGTCCAGAATTTTGTTTAGGCTAGACAGTTCATCTCTGGCGCCTTTAGAGGGCGGCTTTTGCTGACCTGGCCGAGAACTTCTGAATCCGGCATTTACCGCCGTGCTCTTCGGGCTGTCTTCTTTATTCCAGCGCTTATTATTTTTGCTGCGCCATGATTTCCCGTTTCCATCTCTAACTTCGGATGTACCGGGGTCGCTGGTGCTGCATCTGGCTAGCCAGCTATCCTCACCCGCGCAAAAGCGGGTCATGAGGCTTGCTAATTCTGCCATTGTTCTCGGCTTTTCTTGGCCGAGGTGTCTGGCAAGCCATTCGTCGCGGATTCTATGCTTAAAAGCTGGCAAGGCTTCGGCGTCTGGACAGTCGACTATTTGGTTCTTTTTAGTAAGAAACCTGTTCCAAAGCTTTCGGACTGACTCTCCGGGCTGTTGAGTTATATGACTCAAATCGTCTGCGTCCGGAGGTCGGACATAAGTCCCTTGAAAATTTGCCCAAAAAGCATCTTCGAGCTCTTCCCAGCTTCCAATGGAGCTTTCGAGGAGGCTTTTAAGCCAGTGCCGAGCTGGCCCTTTGAGTTTGAGGGGTAAATACTTAATGGCGTGGAGATCATCTCCTCGAGCCATATGGATATGGAGGATATAGCCCTCAATCCAGACCCTAGGGTCTGTTGTTCCGTCGTATGCCTCTATGTTTACGGGTTTGAATCCCTCTGGAAATTCATGGTCCAGCACCTCATCGGTGAAACATAGGGGGTGTGCGGCACCCCTGTATCTGGGTGTACCGCGTTGTTCGGATGTTTGTTGTGTTGCATCGTATGCTGGAGCGCGCTTGCGTGGTCCATAGATGGATCTGGTTGCGCCGTCCTTTTGATGCGAGCCCTCGCGTGGATCACGTATTGGCTTATGTGCGGCGTTGTTTGCCACTCTATGTTGGTCGTGAGGTCGTCTATCCGGCCAGATGGTCGTTTTAATTTTTGGTTGCGGGGGATCTAAGGCCTCCTCATCGAATTCAGGTAGCAACTTCCGCTTCGGGTAGCTCTTGGTGTGGCAATTACTGCCGTACTTCACTGCTGAGTTGAGTACTTTACTGCATCTGATTCGGAGTGTGTCTTGCACAGCCTTGAGCCTTTTCTTCTGCTTTTTACACTCCTCACGGTGGCAACAAGCCTTTGACGGGCATTATGTTGCTCCGGGTGTCTGTCTGCTGTGATGTCGTCCGGACTATTATCTTTGACAGAGTCGGGTTGTTCGGTTTGATTCTTCGTGTTGCCGTGGTCCGGCGATGGTTCACCCTGCTCTAACGCTGGGTCTATATGATCGTTGTTTATGCCGAGGCGTGATTTGGAGCGGCGCTTACGCCACCGCTTCGACTGCTTCTCGAGGGGACAACCCTTTGTTGCGTCCTTCCGTTCGTCGTCGTCGTCGTCTTTTGGTGTGTCCACCATGTATACGTCATGTGATGAAGTGGGCGTCCAGTGCCCTGTGGGCAGTGGTTCCTGTTCGTCTCCTGCATCGTCGTCCATACTGTCGATGTCTTCGGAGTCGGAGTCGAGCATGTCGGTTAAGTTATCGACAGTGGCTACTAAGTGGGTGGTGGGTGGGCGGCGAATTTCTTCGTCACCCGCATCCCAATCCTGTTGGACATAGTTCGGCCAGGACTCTCGTGACAAGGATAGAGACTTTAATGAGTTTAGTATGTCGCTGAAGGGCGAGTGCTGAAAGATATCCGCGGAGGTAAACTCCATGATCGGCAACCAACCGGATTCGATAGGAACAGGCGCAGGCGGTTCAGAGTCCGTGGCCGGAGAAGTATCTGGCAGTTTAACAACACGGCTCTCGTGAAGGGTAAGGTCGATATTCGGCTCGATCGCCGTTGGGGATACGGCCTCTGTGGCGGGGTCTATCCACCCGTCCATGGGAGGCGCAACTGGCTCTGAATTAAGGGTCGAAGCGGCTGCCGGTGCAATCCCCTGAGCATTGTCTGATTGTAGAGCTAAATCGTACTCATCGTGACCGCGTGACGTACAAGGCAGAGGCTCGAATCCGTCGAAAATCAAGTCTCCGCGGATATTGGCCGTGTAGTTTAAGCTTCCAAACTTGACCTGGTGGCCAGGGGCGTAACTTTCGATCTGCTCTAGATGGCCAAGCGAGTTGGCCCGCAGTGCGAAGCCGCCGAACACAAATATCTGTCCGGGGAGAAAAGCCTCACCCTGGACTGCATCGCTATCGATGATAGTAGGAGCCATCAAGCCTAACGGCGACGACACAGAGGAACTCTCAATGAAAGCACCAATGTCGGTGTCAAAACTGGTGGATCTCGGGTAGGGGGTCCCGAACTGTGCGTCTAAGGCGGATGGTAACAGGAGGCAGGGGACACGATGTTTTACCTAGGTTCGGGCCCTCTTGAAGGAGGTAAAACCCTACGTCCTACTTGATTAATATTGATGATATGGGTAGTACAAGAGTAGATCTACCACGAGATCAGAGAGGCTAAACCCTAGAAGCTAGCGTATGGTATGATTGTATGTTATTGTTGTGTCCTACGGACTAAAACCCTCCGGTTTATATAGACACCGGAGAGGGTTAGGGTTACACAAGGTCGGTTACAAAGGAGGAGATATACATATCCGTATTGCCTAGCTTGCCTTCCACGCCAAGTAGAGTCCCATCCGGACACGAGATGAAGTCTTCAATCTTGTATCTTCATAGTCCAACAGTCCGGCCAAAGGATGTAGTCCGGCTGTCCGGAGACCCCCTAATCCAGGACTCCGTCAATCTCCGATCAGCAATATGTCATTCACATATACTTATCAGAAATGTTGTAGTGCTCCCACTCACTTTCTTGTAAATACAGGCTTCACCGCAAGTCTGTATAAAACTATATGCTTTGATCAACTTATCAAAGCATATATTCCAACTCCGAGATGCTTGCAGCAGTCCATAGATGGATCGCTCGAGCTTGCATATTTTGTTAGCACCTTTTGGATTGACAAAACTTTCTTGTTGCATCATATACAACTCTTCTTTAATAAATCCATTAAGGAATGTAGTTTTGTTTATCCATTTGCCAGATTTCATAAAATGTGGCAATTGCTAACATGATTCGGACAGACTTAAGCATAGATATGAGTGAGAAACTCTCATCGTAGTCAACACCTTGAACTTGTCGAAAACATTTTGCGACAATTGTAGATAGTAACACTACTATCAGCGTCCGTCTTCCTCTTGAAGATCCATTTAATCTCAATAGCTCGCCGATCTTTGGGCAAGTCAGTCAAAGTCCATACTTTGTTCTTATACATGGATCTCATCTCAGATTTCATGGCCTCAAGCCATTTCGTGGAATCTGGGCTCATCATAGCTTCCTCATAGTTCGTAGGTTCGTCATGGTCAAGTAACATGACCTCCAGAACAGGATTACCGTACCACTCTGGTGCGGATCTCACTCTGGTTTACCTACGAGGTTCGGTAGTAACTTGATCTAAAGTTACATGATCATCATCATTAGCTTCCTCACTAATTGGTGTAGTAGTCATAGGAATAGATTTCTGTGATAAACTACTTTCCAATAAGGGAGCAGGTACAGTTACCTCATCAAGTTCTACTTTCCTCCCACTCACTTCTTTCGAGAGAAACTCCTTCTCTAGAAGGGATCCATTCTCAGCAATGAATATCTTGCCTTCGGATCTGTGATAGAAGGTGTACCCAACATTTTCTTTTGGGTATCCTATGAAGACGCACTTCTCCGATTTGGGCTTGAGCTTATCAGGTTGAAACTTTTTCACATAAGCATTGCAACCTCATACTTTAAGAAACGACAGCTTAGGTTTCTTGCCAAACCATAGTTCATACGGTGTCGTCTCAACGGATTTAGATGGTGCCCTATTTAACGTGAATGTAGTTGTCTCTAATGCATAACCCCAAAACAATGGTGGTAAATTGGTAAGAGACATCATAGATCGCACCATATCTAATAAAGTACGGTTACACTGTTCGGACACACCATTACACTGTGGTGTTCCAGGTGGCGTGAGTGGTGAAACTATTTCACATTGTTTTAACTGAAGGCCAAACTCGTAACTCAAATATTTTACTTCTGCGATCATATCGTAGAAACTTTTATTTTTGTTACGATGATTCTCCACTTCACTCTGAAATTCTTTAAACTTTTCAAATGTAATCATCCGTGAATGTGAGAAAATAACGATATCCGCCACGAGCCTCAACATTCATCGGACCACATACATCTGTATATATGATTTCCAACAAAACCATTGCTCTCTCCGTAGTACCGGAGAACGGCGTTTTAGTCATCTTGCCCATGAGGCACGGTTTGCAAGTACCAAGTGATTCATAATCAAGTGGTTCCAAAAGTCCATCAGTATGGAGTTTCTTCATGCGCTTTACACTGATATGACCTAAACGGCAGTACCACAAATAAGTTGCACTATTATTATTAACTTTGCATCTTTTGGCTTCAATATTATGAAAATGTGTATCACCACGATCGAGATCCAACAAACTATTTTCATTGGGTGTATGACCATAGAAGGTTTTATTCATGTAAACAGAACAACAATTATTCTCTAACTTACATGAATAACCGTATTGCAATAAACATGATCCAATCATATTCATGCTCAACACAAACACTAAATAACATTTATTTTAGGTTTTAACACTAATCCCGAAAGTATAGGGAGTGTGCGATGATGATCATATCAATCTTGGAACCATTTCCAATACACATCATCACTTCACCCTTAACTAGTCTCTGTTCATTCCGCAACTCCTGTTTCGAGTTACTATTCTTAGCAACTGAACTAGTATCAAATACTGAGGGGTTGCTATAAACACTAGTAAAGTACACATCAATAACATGTATATCAAATATACCTATGTTCACTTTGCCATCCTTCTTATCCGCCAATTACTTGGGGTAGTTTCGCTTCCAGTGACCAGCCCCTTTGCAGTAGAAGCACTCAGTTTCAGGCTTAGGTCCAGACTTGGGTTTTTTTCACTTGAGCAGCAACTTGCTTGCCGTTCTTCTTGAAGTTCCCCTTTCTTCCCTTTGTCCCTTTACTTGAAACTAGTGGTTTTGTTTACCATCAACACTTGATGCTTTTCTTGATTTCTACCTTCGTCAATTTCAGCATCACGAAGAGCTTGGGAATCGTTTCCGTTATCCCTTGCATATTATACTTCATCACGAAGTTCTACTAACTTGGTGATGGTGGCTAGAGAATTCTGTCAATCACTATTTTATCTGGAAGATTAACTCCCACTTGATTCAAGCGATTGTAGTACCCAGACAATCTGAGCACATGCTCACTGCTTGAGCTATTCTCCTCCATCTTTTAGCTATAGAACCTGTTGGAGACTTCATATCTCTCAACTCAGGTATTTGCTTGAATTATTAACTTCAACTCCTGGAACATCTCATATGGTCCATGACATTCAAAACGTCTTTGAAGTCCCGATTCTAAGCCGTTTAAGCATGGTGCACTAAACTATCAAGTAGTCATCATATTGAGCTAGCCAAACGTTCATAACATCCGCATCTGCTCCTGCAATAGGTTTGTCACCTAGCGGTGCATCAAGGACATAATTCTTCTGTGGAGCAATGAGGATAAACCTCAGATCACGGATCCAATCCGCATCATTGCTACTAACATCTTTCAATATAGTTTTCTCTAGGAACATATCAAAAATAAAACAGGGGAGCTAAACGCGAGCTATTGATCTACAACATAGATATGCTAATACTACCAGGATTAAGTTCATGATAAATTTAAGTTCAATTAATCATATTACTTAAGTACTCCCACTTAGAAAGACATCCCTCTAATCTTCTAAGTGATCACGTGATCCAAATCAACTAAACCATAACCGATCATCATGTGAAATGGAGTAGTTTTCAATGGTGAACATCACTATGTTGATCATATCTACTATATGATTCACGCTCGACCTTTCGGTCTCAGTGTTCCGAGGCCATATCTGCATATGCTAGGCTCGTCAAGTTTAACTTGAGTATTCTGCGTGTGCAAAACTGGCTTGCACCCGTTGTATATGGACGTAGAGCTTATCACACCCGATCATCACGTGGTGTCTGGGCACGACGAACTTTGGCAACGGTGCATACTCAGGGAGAACACCTTTTATCTTGAAATTTAGTGAGAGATCATCTTATAATGCTACCGTCAATCAAAGCAAGATAAGATGCATAAAAGATAAACATCACATGCAATCAATATAAGTGATATGATATGGCCATCATCATCTTGTGCTTGTGATCTCCATCTCCGAAGCACCGTCATGATCACCATCGTCACCGGCGCGACACCTTGATCTCCATCGTAGCATCGTTGTCGTCTCGCTAATCTTATGCTTTCACGACTATCGTTACTGCTTAGTGATAAAGTAAAGCATTACAGGGCGATTGCATTGCATACAATAAAGCGACAACCATATGGCTCCTGCCAGTTGCCGATAACTCGGTTACAAAACATGATCATCTCATACAATAAAATTTAGCATCATGTCTTAACCATATCACATCACAACATGCCCTGCAAAAACAAGTTAGACATCCTCTACTTTGTTGTTGCAAATTTTACGTGGCTGCTACGGGCTTAGCAAGAACCGTTCTTACCTATGCATCAAAACCACAATGATAGTTTGTCAAGTTGATGTTGTTTTAACCTTTGCAAGGACCGGGCGTAGCCACACTCGGTTCAACTAAAATTGGAGAAACTGACACCCGCCAGCCACCTGTGTGCAAAGCACGTCGGTAGAACCAGTCTCGCGTAAGCGTACGCATAATGTCGGTCCGGGCCGCTTCATCCAACAATACCGCCGAACCAAAATGTGACATGCTGGTAAGCAGTATGACTTATATCGCCCATAACTCACTTGTGTTCTACTCGTGCATATGACATCTACGCATAAAACCTGGCTCGGATGCCACTGTTGGGGAACGTAGTAATTTCAAAAATATTCCTACGCACACGCAAGATCATGGTGATGAATAGCAACGAGAGGGAAGAGTGTTGTCCACGTACCCTCGTAGACCGAAAGCGGAAGCGTTAGCACAACGCGGTTGATGTAGTCGTATGTCTTCACGATCCGACCGATGAAGTACCGAACGTACGACACCTCCGAGTTCAGCACACATTCAGCCCGATGACGTCCCTCGAACTCCGATCCAGCCGAGTGTTGAGGGGGAGTTTCGTCAGCACGACGGCGTGGTGACGATGTTGATGTTCTACCGACGCAGGGCTTCGCCTAAGCACCGGTACAGTAATATCGAGGTGGACTATGGTGGAGGGGGGCACCGCACATGGCTAAAAGATCAAACGATCAATTGTTGTATCTCTGGGATGCCCCCTGCCCCCGTATATAAAGGAGCAAGGGGGGTGCAGCCGGACAGGGAGTAGGTGCGCCAGGAGTCCTACTCCCACCGGGAGTAGGACTCCCCCCTTTCCTACTTGGATTAGGACTTGGGAGGGGGAAAGAGTGGAGGAGAAGAAGGAAGGGGGGCGCCGCCCCCTCTCCTTGTCCTATTCTGACTGGGGGGAGGGGCGCGCGGCCCAATCCTAGTCGCCTCTCCTCTCTTCCACCTAGGCCCACTAAGGCCCATTAAGTCTCCGGGGGGTTCCGGTAACCTCCCGGTACTCCGGTAAAATCCCGATTTCACCCGGAACACTTTCGATATCCAAACATAGGCTTGCAATATATCAATCTTCATGTCTCGATCATTTCAAGACTCCTCGTCATGTCCGTGATCACATCCGGGACTCCGAACAACCTTCGGTACATCAAAATATATAAACTCGTAATATAACTGTCATCGAAACGTTAAGCGTGCGGACCCTACAGGTTCGAGAACTATGTAGACATGATCGAGACACGTCTCCGGTCAATAACCAACAGCGGAACCTGGATGCTCATATTGGCTCCCACATATTCTACGAAGATCTTTATCGGTCAAACCACATAACAACATACGTTGTTCCCTTTGTCATCGGTATGTTACTTGCCCGAGATTCGATCGTCGGTATCTCAATACCTAGTTTCAATCTCGTTACCGGCAAGTCTCTTTACTCGTTCTGTAATACATCATCCCGCAACTAACTCATTAGTTGCAATGCTTGCAAGGCTTAAGTGTTGTGCATTACCGAGAGGGCCCAGAGATACCTCTCCGACATTCGGAGTGACAAATCCTAATTTCGAAATACGCCAACCCAACAAGTACCTTTAGAGACACCTGTAGAGCACCTTTATAATCACCCAGTTACATTGTGATGTTTGGTAGCACACAAAGTGTTCCTCCGGTAAACGGGAGTTGCATAATCTCATAGTCATAGGAACATGTATAAGTCATGAAAAAAGCAATAGCAGAATACTAAACGATCGTGTGCTAAGCTAACGGAATGGGTCATGTCAATCATATTATTCTCCTAATGATGTGACCCCGTTAATCAAATGACAACTCATGTCTATGGTTAGGAAACATAACCATCTTTGATCAATGAGCTAGTCAAGTAGAGGCATACTAGTGACAATCTATTTGTCTATGTATTCACACATGTATTATGTTTCCGGTAATACAATTCTAGCATGAATAATAAACATTTATCATGGTATAAGGAAATAAATAATAACTTTATTATTGCCTCTAGGGCATATTTCCTTCACAAAGGAACCTTAACCTTCCATATATGAAGTGACCGTGAGATGGGGCCAGAATTAATCAGATCCGTATAAAAGGATTTCACCGTAAATATCCCATTTTTAGTTAACTTCCATTTTGTTGAGTCTGGCATGTCGGAGAGTCAAACCTTAATCAATCTCCGAACCAAGTGCATCCAGGCTGTCCATCTCTCACCCACTAACGTACGTCTGAACTGGATGTTCAAGGGAATAGTTTGAAGGACGATACCTACGTAATCTTCCTTACGTTGCACAATATTGTAAAGGGTGGGATATTGTAAGGCCAGAGGTGTCTCTCCTAACCACGTATCCTCCCAAAATCTTGTTGACATCCCGTTTCCAACCAAGAATTTGACCCTACGAAAGAACATATCTTTCGTTCTCATAAGTCCCTTCCAGAACGGCGAATCAGTCGGTCTGATGGTAGCCTGGGCTAGCGTTTTCGAGTGCAAATACTTATTGTGCAAGATTTGAGACCACATGCCCTCCGGCTCTGTCTCCAACCTATACAACCATTTGCTCATAAGGCATTTATTCTTAATCTCCAAGTTCTCAATACCGAGGCCCCCTTGGTCTTTAGGTCGACAAAGGATATCCCATCGCGCGAGACGGTATTTCCTCTTGGCCTCATCAGACTGCCAAAAGAAAAGAGATCTAAAGAAATCAAGTCGCTTTCAGACCCCTTTCGGAATTCGAAGAACGAAAGTAAAAACATTGGCATGCTGGTAAATACTGAGTTAATCAAAACTAGTCGACCTCCATATGACATCAGCTTGCCCTTCCAGCAGCTGATTTTTTTTTTCAATTCGTTCCTCGATACATTTCCATTCTTTATTGGATAATTTATGGTGATGAATCGGAATACCCAAGTAACTGAATGGTAAAGCACCTAGTTCGCATCCAAACAATTGTCTGTAAGTATGTTCCTCGTCTTTGGCCTTCCCAAAACAGAACACATCGCTCTTATAAAAATTGATTTTTAAGCTAGACAATTGTTCGAATAGACATAAGATAAGTTTCATGTTACGTGCCTTAGTCATGTCATGTTCCATGAAAAGAATAGTGTCATCAGCATATTGTAGAATGGACACCCCTCCATCAACCAGATGAGGAACTAGACCCTCTACATGGCCATGTTGCTTGGCACTGCCAATAATGACGGCCAACATATCTGCCACAATATTGAACAGAAGAGGTGACATGGAATCCCCTTGTCTCAACCCCTTCTGCGTCTGGAAGTAGTGACCGATGTCATCGTTCACCTTAATTCCGACACTACCTTTCTGGACTTGAGTATCCACCTGGTGCCTCCAGGTTTCACTAAAACCCTTCATGTGCATTGCCTGCTGAAGAAAAGGCCATTTTACTTTATCATAAGCCTTCTCGAAATCCACTTTTAAGATAACCCCGTCTAGCTTCTTCGAGTGAATCTCATGAAGTGTTTCATGTAAGACAACCACTCCTTCGAGTATGTGTCGTCCAGGCATGAAAGTTGTTTGAGTAGGTTGAACCACTGAGTGAGCAATTTGTGTCAATCTATTGGTTCCTACCTTTGTGAAAATTTTAAAACTCACATTCAGTAGGCAAATGGGTCTAAATTGTTCTATCCGGACCACCTCATTCTTCTTAGGTAATAACGTTATCGTACCAAAGTTGAGATGAAACAACTCCAAATGGCCATCAAAAAAATCTTGAAACATAGGCATAAGATCATCTTTAATGATATGCCAACATTTCTTATAGAATTCAGCTGGAAACCCATCTGGTCCCGGTGCTTTATTTGGCTTCATTTGAGTTATGGCCAGATGAACTTCTTTTTCAGTAAACGGTGCAGAGAGAACATCGTTCTCCGCTACCTGTAATTGAGGTATATCATCAATCACAGACTCATCAAGAGCCACCGTGGAATTATTCGAAGGTCCAAAAAGGCTTTTATAATAGTTGGAAATATATGCTTTCAGATTTTCATGCCCCACTATTGTCCCCTCGTCCTGTTCAAGCTGTATGATCTTCTTCTTCCTATGTTTACCATTTGCAACCATATGGAAGAACTGTGTGTTGTCGTCCCCTTGGACAACCTTAAGCGTTTTCGCACGCAACGCCCATTTGAGTTCCTCCTCTCTCAGGAGAGCACGTAGGCCTTGATCAGCCTCGGACTTAGTTCGATGCTCATTAACAGAAAGAAGAGTGGTTTCAGCCTTTACATCTAGTGCCTCAATGAGTTGAGTTAGACGTTCTTTTTTCTGCTTATAGATCCCACTCTCATTCTTGGCCCATCCTCTCAGAAATTGTCAGAGATGTCTAATCTTATTCTGCCATCTCTCGACATGTGTCCTTCCTGTAACTGGCTTAGCCCATTCGTGTGCAATCATCTCCATAAATCCTTCTCGCTCAAACCAGCTTTGCTCGAAGGAGAAGATATTTTTGTTTGCAACATGGGTAGCCTCTCCCGAAACTAAAAAGAGTGGTGTATGATCTGAGATCGCTCTCTGCATCACATGAACCGACACCAACGGATATTTTTGTTCCCACATCACACTAGCAAGTACCCTATCCAGCTTTTCATAAGTCGAAACAGGTAACGAATTGGCCCATGTAAACTGTCTACCAGTGAGCTCAATTCTCTCAAATTGAGGCTCTCGATAATCATGTCAAACATCATAGACCAACATCCATCGAAATTGTCATTATTCTTTTCTTCTCTTCTCCGAATGATATTAAAATCCCCTCCCCCTACTAGTAGTGGCAGATTTTCATCTCCACAAATCCGCACTAAATCGTTAAGAAAATTAGGTTTAAATTCAGGTTGCACTGCCCCATATACCGCAACTAGCGACCATCGGAACCCATCCAATTTTGATCTCACCCTGAATTTAACCGAAAAGTCTCCCTACACCACATTAAGCACCTCTAACGTCTCACACCATACTCCTAGTAAAATCCTGCCGGATCTTCCTCTAGGAGGTAGAATGTGCCAGTCAAAATCGATACCACTGGAGAGGGTTTGAAGTAATTGGGATGTGAAATTATCTCTTCCAGTTTCCAAAAGTGCAACGAAATCTAAATGATGCTCTAATGTTGTCTCTGCTAAGAACCTTTGTTTAGCCAAGTCTGTTAGACCTCTGCTATTCCAAAAGAGTCCTTTCATAAGTCATCATGAATTTTTTTCTTAAGTTTAACTCTAGCACTTCTACGTACTGCCGAAGTAGGATAAATTTTCCTCTTCCAGGGTCGTTTGGGCTTCTCCTCAACATCCTGCAGGACGATAGTATTATTTATGATAGACACTGCCTCATCCATTAAGAGAGGCTCTACCGTATCTGTGTTCTCAACATCCTCCTCATCCTCAGCCTTGACACTAGGCAACAGATTATTACATATATTTGCAAGATCATTAATTCCTAAATTATTCATGTCATTGTCATTCATAGGTTGGATAGAGGCAAGATTACGAATGATCTTAGAAGCCCTCTCCGCTTCCAAGTCTAAAAGATCATTAACGGATTTGACGACCTCGGTTTCATTTGATCCCAAAGAAATGCCTAAGTCGTTTGCCTTATCAACTATTTCATTCTCAGAGAAGTGTAAAATGGAACAACTTTTATCAAAGGACATGCCTGCAGTAGTCTCGGCATGACGAAGCATGGCGGCCCTCTTGGCACGCGCTAGTTGCAGGTCTTCCACATCCGGCTGTCCCTGGATCCGGTTGCTGACACGCCTGCCAGCCGACACCGGATCCGCAATCCCACCAAAAGCGATGAGCTCCTCCGTGGTCCTCTCGCGAGGGGTGCGGTCAGGACTCCCACGCCCCTCCCTTATCGTCGGTGAAGGAGGGTAGGGCGTGGTGGAGTGAACCTCCGCTGCAAGTGGCAAGGGGGAGGAGGACCGTGGAGACGCCTGCTCACTGATCCCGTCCCCCTTATCACCCACGGAAACCGTCGTCCCTCGGCCACCCTGCTCGGTGCAAAACTGCGGAGGGGTTACGACACAGGACTCCTTCCCGCATCTCACCCCGGCTCGTCACTGTGGATGGTGCGGTCCTGTGGAGGGGTTATAGCACGTGGCACCTTCCCGCACCTCACCCCCAACTCGACCGGAGATGACGAAGTGGGAAGAACGCCATAGACCTCCTGTCCAGGCGCCCCTCCTGTGGCCAACCCATCGGGGTCGACCCGCGCACCGGGTGTAGACTCCGCAGTCGTCACATCACCGACTAGACTCGGCACTGGTGGCAGCTCAAGCTCTGTCGGGTCATCTGCCTCGACCCTGGTGCTCCATAACCGGCTAGGAGCCGATCCCGGTGCAAATGAACCAAATCGAAGCGTGTTCATCGGAGTAGTGGATGGGGGCGCCTCTTTGTAGAACTGGCTACCTTATCAGGCTGTGTATCAGGCCCCTTATCCGACTCCGGCAGTGTATCATCGGCCCCCTTCTCCTGGTTCCCGGGTGCGCCGTCACCCTCAGTCGTATCCATGTCTTGTGTCCCATCCCCCTCCTCGGAAACTGCAGTATCCTCGATCTCAAGCTCTAAGACATAAGTGACTCCAGCATGTGTCCATCTGACCACATCTGGTATATGCTCAACACTCACAACACTGACCAACAGCCTCGCAGCATTTTGTGTGCGAGTGAATGGCATGTCAACCTTTTCTGTCTTACCAATCAGACCACCCAAACTCCAAGCAATCAAAAAATATTTTACATATTTAGTGGCATGCCATAAAAACGAACCCACACCTTCTCCAAAGGTGTACCCTCAGGTTCCTCCTGCTTCCACTCGTCGAAAGCGATAACAATGTTTGTGCTCGTAACTCTGCATAAACCCCACTTAAGAACATGCATCTGATCCTCTTTACTGGGAAAGTCAACCTTATAAGACTGACCTTCTAACTGCTCCAGATGCCACTGATAATTACCTGGCACTAACTCACGTAACTGTCTGACGATCTGAGCCTCAGTCAACTGTCCATTAGTAACTCTGATAATTGCCGAGAATGAACTCTCAACCATCTATGCTAGAGGATCCACCTCCGGTGTCTCAAAAAACATCAACTCCTTACAGCAAACCCCAAAAATGTTAATGCCAGGCTTAGGACCGGAAAGGAGAGGGCATTCCCCGGTCACATGCTGGGAGCGGAGGCAATAATCACAAAGCTCATTCGTACACTCTGCCACGAAATGACCCGGTTCACCACATCTATAGCAAGGCAGCTTTTTCTTCTTAATTGCCCACTTTGAAAGTTTCTCCCCCTCAGATTTGTTCGTCCCTTTGTCAATCTTACCGGCACCAGATGCTACCGAAACGGTGACCGCTGCCAGCGCCTTGACTACATCCACCGCAGCCGCGGGCAACGAGGATGGAGCGGCTGCCGCATCAGCCGTGTGGTCGAGCTCCGCTCCCGTAGACGAGTCTGCAACGTGTGGTGGAGGTGGAGGCTGTCGTGGTGGAGGTGGACGCCTGCCCCTCCCGCCCCGCCGATAGCCTCCCCAGTAACGGTCATTGGGACTGGATACGCCCTCAACAAAGTCATCGGGTGGACCTTGAAAATGTCCCGGACCGTCCCCATTGTGCCAGTTGTAACCGCGGCCACCACCGGATGATGATCCACGGTGCAGCCCCGAACCATATGCTTCATACCCGTCGTCTCCCCACTATCCATAACGGTTGTACCTCGGACCGTCTCTGTTGTATCCACCACGCCCTTGACCGTCCCACCCATTGGTAGCACCGCGACCCCTTCCAAGGGCTGGCACCTTTGCTACTGGCTGTTGTACCGTTTCCTCAGTCTGACTCGTGATTGCCCGGGGATGCGTCAGAGAACCGGAAGCCACGACCGGACCCGGCCGCACGGGTGGTTGAGCACCACGGCCGGCAGCTACTCCGGTGTGCTGCGCCTGCGGGATGAGCCCCCCACGTCCAGCAGCAACGCCTTTAGTGGCGATGGGAACGGCACGGCCGCCCCTGGCAACTCCCGCAGCAGCGACGGGCGGAGTGCCACGCCCAGCACCAGCGGCACCAGCGACACCAACGACGGGCGGCGCCCCTCGCTTGCTGGGCGGTGGCTCGCGTCCTACCATGCAGCCGGTGCAAGAGATCCTCAGCGCGCGACCCTCGCCCAGCGTAGGGAATCCTGGATCGATAACCCTAGACGCAGCAACGATAGGCGGCGGTGACGATACATGCACGCAAGTACGTGCTGGATCGGGCAAGGCTTGGACTCCTAACTGGGCCTCGCCCGAGGCTAGGGAGCCCATGACCGTTTCCGCATCGAACACAGTCTCAGGACCCAATAGCGAATTCAAACGGGCCCGTCTGGCAGTTCAAATCTCGCTCATCGACCTCGCCACCGGCGACCTATGCGGTGGTGACGATCGACTCTGCTTTACTTTCTTCTTCTTTCGAGTAACAAGAGTCCAAGAATCCGTCAAAAAATCGGACAAAGTGACGGGTTCGCGGAATACCTTAGGAATTGGACCGATCCAGGGCTTCATTTTCGGCTTGACATTTTGAAATTTCGAATGACGACGATATGGTGCCCCTATGAGCGCCGACGTCTCCGTCGGTTCCGTACCCTGTGGACACACCTCAGTACGTGAGAAGCCATGATCTTCCCCTTGATCTTCATCGTCGCTGTCAATAAGAGCTCAAAATCGTCCTCCTGGTTTTCCATGAATCATCGTTTCCGTCACATCAATCAGCTCCGGTCTCTTCAGACGAAGATCCACCTGCACACATTCACCAACCAACACGTCAAATCCATCAACCTTGAAACGACGCCCTACCTCGATCGAGTCACCGTCCGGCCAGTAGTCGCCGGCAACGACGTCATTCTCCAAATCAAAGAGAACCAGCCATCACGAATGAGGAGTGAAACGGACGCGGCCTTCAATCCAATTCCCAGGATCCTTCTCGGCGTAGAAATGAACACGCCATTGCGTGAATTTCCCCTGGCCCCGTCCGATCTCATGCAGCGCCGGGGAACCGTGGTCATCGCGCGATCCCGCCTCTGTCGCCTTTCCGCCCAACGCCCCTGCCAAAGAGGCTCTTGGATCGTGCGATCTGAGCGATCCACCCATCGGCTCCCCCTTCGAGGCATGAGGAGGCGGTGGCGAAAGGCCGGCTACCAGTGGCGGCGAAGGGCCGGCCACCAGCGATGAGAACGGGTTTGCCGCCTCAGGCGGCGGCGTTTCCGCCTCCTTCGCCTTCGTCGTGTGGGAACAAGGATAGCTACCTAGAGAGGCCGTCGTGTGGTAAAAATTGTGAACAGGAGCATATGTTCCCAAGAGTCAAATTAAATTTCCACGAAAATGAGGCCTTTCTCTTCGGTTTCATATAAATAAACCACATGATCTTATTATTACAAACTACGTGAACAACCCAAGGTGTGACTACACATTAGTGTAGTGGTACAGTGAAAGCTTTGCATTTCAAGTCTTGAAACTCTTATCATTTACCCTGCATGTACGCACCTTCCACGATTGATTGGACAAGCCCGACGGGTGTTATATATGTAGAACGATCTATCTAGAAAGATCGGAAGATTTATGGAATTCCGTCCTCCCATGCTCGACCGCGCACACGCAGCAACACCATCAGCTCAGTTGGTGGACGGCGGAGCAACCAACCACGGGCGCTCGCATTGGTGGGTGCCGGCACATGGCGACGGCGCTATATTCTAGCGAGAGCGACGCAAACAGCCAAGCCGTCGCCGTCGCCGTCGGACACCCGATCGGCGGCGGCGAGGATCCGACACTAGTCTTATACGGGAATACCCCGTGCTGCACGTACTAGTGCTAGTTTTAAAGATCGCGATCTTATGGTCACGTTGTTGTTCGTGGTTCTTGCATTGGAGACAGGCCGTCGCATATATCGCGATCCTACGAAGATTTCCGTGCATGCATGTGAGGTTGTTGGCTCTAATTGGGGATCTTTTTTTCCTTTTTTTGAGAGAGAGAGAGATAATTGGGGATCTCTTGAATGAAATGGCGACTTGGCGAGGCATGACTAGTTGCCCCCTCTTCCACAATTTTTATAAGCAAAAACAAATACTTTTCTTAGTTGAGCAAAAACAAATACCAGTAATAATGATATCCACCGAGTAAGCATACTTGCATGTGTTTCATTTATGAATGTGAATCATACCTGCATGTGTTTTATTTGTGAATGTGAATCATACTTGCATGTGGTAGCTATTACCATGAAGGGAAAAATATGCTCATATAAGAAAATATATGTCTGTTGTTGAATTTATGAAATTACACCGAAGAAATGAAAACATAAACAACAATTTATAAACGGAAGTGAAAATAGAAAGTTTTATTAGAGCGGTGTTTTGAATGGAACGGTGTTTTTCTTTAAAAGCAACAACAACTAGAACGTTGACGTACAAGTTTATGCATGAGCTTCAATATTGATAAAGTCAATATAGACGTCTTGTGAGAAAAAAATTTAACCGAATGCACGCCAACAAATTGACTGCAAAAATAGATCATGACACCACATAAATGCTTGTTGGGCTGGTTTGCTGGAAAAGTTCTTACACTCTATTGCACCATTGAGGTTTGGGAAAAACTCTTTTGACCTAATTGCTAGTTATGTTTTTTCTGCACAGCATGCAACTGCACAATGGTTCCTCTACCTACGTGCTTCTTTGGCAGTGTGTCAAACTTAGTGTTTGATTCATGGTATGAAAGTGGGAGGGGGATCAACCCTTACAAGTTATAATTATCCAACCACGTGTTGGTTCTTACTTCTTAGAGAAGATGTTTTTGGGTGGAGCATCACTTGAAATAGAATCCCTGTATCTGTAACTTTTTGTATGTATTGCCACTTGAGTCCGGAACATATACTCTTTTAGAGTGCCTAAGTTCTACCAACATTAATACATAATCGTTCGCCTACGTCGATGATCCTTCTCGTCAACTCATTTTTACCTTATTGTGTTATCAAAATTTAAAATTTGTGTTAAAGCATTATTAAATATTCATGATATATAGTACCTTTGAATCATATTAGAAGTTAAATTATTAAAAATTTGA
The DNA here is from genome assembly GCF_003073215.2 of Triticum urartu. Lineage (NCBI taxonomy): Eukaryota > Viridiplantae > Streptophyta > Magnoliopsida > Poales > Poaceae > Triticum > Triticum urartu. The sequence continues at coordinate 673,957,578 of NC_053023.1, forward strand.
ATCACATTAGCAATTGGATTTTTAATATTTTCATCATATTAGCAATTGAATTTTTCATATTATTAATCATATTAGCAATTGAATTTTGTTTTTGTTTATTATTCAAGAGGTTTGTGGGTTTCCGTGAACGATCACTTCCTATGTATGTCCACACTGTTCTCGTGTGTCGTGTCTGACATTATATGCTGACTTACTCATTTTTGTGGGTTTTTTCTTGCAAAAAACAAACAAAGTAGTACGTGGTTTCTCCAGTTTCACTCCGTTTTATGTTTACCTCGGTAAGAAGGGGTTCAAAAATAAGGGAAAAGAAAGCGTTTGAGAAAAAAGGAGTATGTATCACAGGAGCACACACACTGCTAACTACCGCGCGTTCATATATTGTTCAATTTGTGTGCTTGCCTCAAGGAAAAAAAGTTTGTAGACCCAACTTTTTTCTAAATAAATTTTTCCGAGGTAAAGTTTGTAGACCCAACTGCTCTCGAGAAATAAGGGACCTCCTATTTAGCGCTTCGGAGGCCCAAATCATCATTGACGCTCGTGTGGACGCTAGCCGGACCACGTCCGGCTTAACTGCTAGCTCGCTTGCCAGAAACCAGGTCTAGTTCAGGGATGTTTAAAAAAAAAAGGTCTAGTTCAGGGACAAAAGTCTGGTCTGATCTTTTATAGATTTTAAAAAATCATTCGTAAAGATGTAAAAAGACGTGCATGGATTTAAAAATCATTAATTTCAAAAACATTAATTAAAAATTTACAAATTTTAGAAAGTTCACGAGTTTTTCAAATATCATTATTTTGGAACACATGTTCGTGAATATTTAGAAAAACTTCAAAGGATTGTAAAATGTTCATAAAATATTAAGAAATGTGGAAAAGATTATTATTTTTCAAATGAGTTAAATCATGCAAAAGACAAGTAAAAAAATATCATGTTATGAAAAAATACCGCAAGTTTTAAATCCGCGATAGCAAACTATATCACACTATAGCGAAGGATTGTACACTGATTTCTTTTAGTCAGACATAGCACGCTATTTTTTTAATGGCAAAAGCCCATAGAAAAAAGAACGGGTCAAAAGCTTCTAGAAAGCTTTCGCAAGCCGGCTGGGACCTTTTGGCAACAAGAAACGTAGTTCGCCTTAATGGACCTGCCAATTAACGCTAGGGCAGTGGTATGCCCAAATGATTCAGCCGCGAAATAGGGTCACCCCTATATCTTGCCTCCGCGAGTCCAGCTTACAACTAGCTGAAGGGGGAGCAAGATGGACCGGCCCACGCGCGCGACAGATCACGACCTCTTTGTATATAGGACTAATTTTCTGTACTTCTGAAAGTATGTACTCCTATCTTCAATATACCTCATATATGCATTGATTATATTTTTTACCATTCTCAATATATTTCAATATATATTCTAAGATAGAGTTTTGTTAAAAAATATATTTTCAACATAGTTTTTATAATATACCTTTTCACGTATAAACAAATTAGTATATACGTAAACCAATGAGACACACATGATTTTTTTCATGAAACTCATTTTGAGATATCTAGTAATTGTTAATAAGTATATTAAAAAGTAATGAAGTATAAAAGATTCATCTATGTGGTATATGAGGAGCGGGAGTACATACTCCAGTAGTACACAACCATTTTTCATTCGGAAAACATTGAACAAGTATTACATCCGAAATCATTCTAAAAATCACAAAAAACACTCTAAAAATCACATTAAAATCACATTCGAAAACACTCTAAAATGTTGAATGAGTATTTGAAAATATTTAGCAGGTATTTGAAAAATATTGAACATACATTCGGAAAAATGTTGGTTGTGTATAAAAAAATTATTGATCATGTATTAGAAAATGATGATTTTTTATCTGTATATAAAAATGTTAATCAAGCATATTGAAGAAAAGAATGTTGAACAAGTATTTAAAAAATATTAATGAAGCATTTTGGAAATGTTGAATGTGTATAGAAAGTATGTTGACCATTTGTTAAAAAATGATGAAAAAATTTGATCATATATATAAAAATGTTGAAAATTTATTTGAATTTTTTTATTCAACCATTTCAAAATTGTTACATGTGTATGGAAAAAATATTGACGATGTATTTAAAAAGTTAATCTTTCTATTTGAAAAATGTTAATAAAGTATTTAAAAAACGATTAGAACAAAATGTTGACCATGTATTCCAAAAATGTTAATCTTGTATTTGAGAAATGGTAAACATGTGTTTAGAAAAAAAATTGACCATGTATTTTTAAAATGTTTAATTTATACTGGAAAGATTTGTATTAGAAAATGTTATTGGTATTTACAAAAAATAAAATAATAACCAAAATATTAAAGAAAACTAATATAAATAAATAAAAAATGAAAAAGAAATCAAAATGCAAGAAAGAACTAAAGAAATGGAGAAGTAAAAACATAGAAATGAAAAGAAATGGCTCAAATAGCCTGAAGTAGGTCGCTCCCCCTCCTATAACTTACCAACAGAAAGACCAGGGCGGAGGGGAGCGCCTATAGGGGGCGCAGCACGCGCTGCGAAAGAAGCGGGCGCGCACCCCCCGCTCCCCTGCTGGGCCGGCCCATGTGTGGCCGGGACGCCGCCTGTTTTCTTTTTTTTTTTCTGGATGTTTCAATTTTCTTTTTTTTTTCAATAATTCAGGATATCAAAAGGTCCTAAATTTCAGAAAAGTTGCAAATTTTGAATAAAACAACCCCGATTTAAAAAAAATCATGATTTCCAAAAAGATGCTCGGTAATTCAAAAACTGTTCATGAATTTGGCAAAAAATGTTCATGAATTTAGAAAATGTTCATGAATTTAAAACAATGTTCATGATTTCAAAAAACTGTTCGTGAAATTGAAAAATGTTCACAAAATAAGTAAATCATGATTACAGAAAAATGCTCTGGAATTCAAAAACAGTTCACGAATTTGTAAAAAAAATGTTCACAAACTTAAAAAAATGCTCATAATTAAAAAAATCGAAAACAATTTCAAAAATGTTCGTTAAATTCGAATAATGTTCACGAATTTGCAAAAAATGTTCACGAATTTAGAAAAAATGTTCACGATTCGAAAAAATGTTTGCTAATTCTAAAATTGTTCAAGAATTTTGAAAAAATGTTCATGATTTTGAAAAGTTAGTCTTTAAATTTAAAATGTTCATTATTTCAAAAATATGTTGATGACTTAAAATAATGTTCACAAATTTCTAGAAAAATTGTTCATGAGCTTTGAAAAATGTTCACAGTTTCAAAAAAATTGTTTACGATTTATGAGTAATGATTTAGTAAAAATAAAACCAATATTTTGGAAAAAAATATTCATCATTCAACAAAATACGATTTTAGAAACAAATCGTGAATTAATAGATTTTCGGAAATTGAAAAAAATATTAAAATTGAAAACATAAAAGTAAAGAAAAAATGAAAAGAAAACTGAAAAAGAAAAACAAAAAAGGAAAAAAGAAAAACATAAAAACCCAGTTGGCGTTAAACCCCGAAATGGGCCGGCCCAATACGACGCATGATGAGGCAAAACCTTCAGCGAGAGTTCCCTTTTGTCTCACTTAAGGGAGCAACTAGTTAACGAGCGCTCCTTCGGAGCGCTCGTAACGAGCGGTTCGGGAGCGCTCCGCGCGCGACAAGTGTCGCGCGCGGAGCGCTCCCGCAAGGGAAACCAGTTGCGCGGTTGGTTCCCGATTTTCCCTTTCTGGTTTGTGGTTTGGTGCGTTTTGCAGTTTGACCCTCGAACTACCTGAATTTTTTGTTTTCCATTTCCGCGCGAAAACACAAAAAATACCGGTTCGCGCGGTTGGTTCCCCTTTTCCCTTTCCCGTTTCCCTTTTTGTTCCCATTATATTTCCGGATAATGGAGATTTATGGGGTAGTTAAGGGCGGGGACTACCAACACTATCAAATGTCACCTTTCAAGTAAAGAAAAAAAAGCAACTTTTTAATGTAAAAAAGCAGTCTCCAGAATCATTCAATCGTGCGGCGCGTTGTACGTCGTCGTGTGGCACGGCGCCTCCGGCGCGACTGAATCTCCGGCTCGCTTTCGGCTCGTTTAATTTTCATAAACATCTTGAAGGGGTGGCATAGGTCGAAGTGTGTGTTGGTTCGTGCGGCGCGTTGTACGTCGTCATGTGGCACGGCGCCTCCGGTGCAAGGGAACCTCCGGCTCGCCTTCGGCTCGTTTAATTTTCATAAACATCTTGAAGGGGGGGCATAGGTCGAAGTGTGTGTTGGTTCGTGCGGCGCGTTGTACGTCGTCGTGTGGCACGGCGTCTCCGGCGCGAGGGAACCTCCGGCTCGCCTTCGGCTCGTTTAATTTTCATAAACATCGTGAAGGGCGGGCATAGGTCGAAGTGTGTGCTGGTTCGTGCGGCGCGTTGTACGTCGTCGTGTGGCACGGTGCCTCCGGCGCGAGGGAACCTCCGGCTCGCCTTCGACTCGTTTAATTTTCATAAACATCTTGAAGGGGGGGCATAGGTCGAAGTGTGTGTTGGTCGTGCGGCGTGCTGGTTCGTGCGGCGCGTTGTACGTCGTCGTGTGGCACGGCGCCTCCGGCGCGAGTGAACCTCCGGCTCGCCTTCGGCTCGTTTAATTTTCATAAACATCTTGAAGGGGGGCATAGGTCGAAGTGTGTGTTGGTCGTGCGGCGCGTTGTACGTCGTCGGGTGACACGGCGCCTCCGGCGCGAGGGAACCTCCGGCTCGCCTTCGGCTCGTTTAATTTTTATAAACATCTTAAAGGGGGGGCATAGGTCGAAGTGTGTGTTGGTCGTGCAGCGTGCTGGTTCGTGCGACGCGTGTTTAATTTTTATATAGCAGGTTGTGCTGAAGGCACGGGTTTGAAGCATGTGTTTGAAGCATGTGCTGAAGTTTGTGCTGAAGGCACGTGTTTGAAGTAATTGCAGTCACGTCTGTTTACGAGATAGGTTTATGCGTGCATTCACATGTGTGTATACCACGAAGGCATTGGTATGTTGCCTGCGGAGGCACGGGTTTGAGGCATGTGAAGTCACGTGTGCGTAGGAGCTAGCCACGGTTGAGGCGTTCTTGGTATGTGTGTGTGGATGGTGGCACAAAGGCCATTTCACCTCTGGAGGCACGGGAGGGTGGTCTCCAGAGTCACGCGTAAGGCTATGTGTGTGTGTGTGTATATTGCCCGGAGGCATGGTGACCCAGGGTTTGGTGGCACAAAGGCCATTTCACCTCTGGAGGCACAAAAGGGTGGTCTTCAGAGTCACGCGTAAGGCTATGTGTGTGTGTGGATATTGCCCGGAGGCATGGTGACCCAGTGTTTGGTGGCACAAAGGCCATTTCACCTCTGGAGCCACGGGAGGGTGGTCTCCAGAGTCACGCGTAAGGCTATGTGTGTGTGGATATTGCCCGGAAGCATGGTGACCCAGTGTTTGGTGGCACAAAGGCCATTTCACCTCTGGAGCCACGGGAGGGTGGTCTCCAGAGTCACACGTAAGGCTATGTGTGTGTGGTGGCACAAAGGCCATTTCACCTCTGGAGGCACGGGAGGGTGGTTTCCAGAGTCACGTGTAATGGTATGTGTGTGTGTGGATATTGCCCGGGTGCATGGTGACCCAGGGTTTGGTGGCACAAAGGCCTTGTCACCTCTGGAGGCACGGGAGGGTGGTCCCCAGAGTCATGCGTAAGAGTTCGTTTTGGGAGTCAGTGTTGTCGTACAAATAAGAAGAGGCATTGTTGTTTATAGTTTACTGGCACTCTCTAATGATGTAAGAGGCATTGTTGTCGAAATACTTCTCTTTTCAACATGAACACGCAATTTCTAACTACATTACATAGAAATGTGAGTTATTGATAATTTTTTTGTCACGTCTAGATAGAATTAGCCTCGCGGGCTAAATCAAAAGTTTTAGTGTTCATTTTTGCTCAAGATCTTGCTAATATCGTCACCCATTTCACTAGCTTTGACTTGATTCATCTCGCTACTTAAGAGAATGTACATTGCCTCTGCCCTCCAATCTTCGACCTTATCCTGTGAAATTTTGCCGAGAAGAGAAGTATATTATTAGAGTTTGTGCATATAAGTTGTTTATAAGTAAATCTATATAAACTTACTATCAAATCTTCCAGGTCTTGGACGAACTTTTCACCATTGTAGATGAATGCAAGCTTTAAAACAGCAAATGTTGATTCTCCCTTTTCTACCACTGGAACATCTTGCACGGTATGAATCTGCCATCTTGTACGCATGGGAGTCATTGTTTGTCCTAGTATGGTGTTGAAGACTTCTTTAAACCTAGGTACCTGGGAATATTGCATTTGGTAATTAATTGTTTTTATATTGCAACTTATAAAACTAAAAAAATTGTTATGTATAAATGCTTACGATTGCCATCTTATGAACATGATATTCCTGAAACTGTCTTTCTCTTTCTTTTTCAGCATCTACATTTTCCTGAAGAACTCGACTTGCTTCTTTTTCATCCAATTTATCCACGTCTATCTTTTCTTTCTCAAATTCTTCTAGAGTCGTTTTTCGAGGATCAATAATGTGAACTTTGGTTTTGTATTTGTCCAACACATATAGTACATAGCGGTCATCCTTCTCCATTGGAATGAATATCTGCGTACAAAATACTTGTTGCTTAAATGACAGTTTAATATAAAGTAATTTAATAGAACGCATATTTTGAGATTTTGTCATGGAGGAAAGGGTTGTTACCATGTTTGCTATTGAGAGCTTTTTCCGTTGATTTCCCTTGAGATACATGGGAACCAACTGATTCTTTATTTTTTGCAATTCATTCTTAAATTTTTTTAATACCAGTTTTTTGATGCTTTAAATCCAATATATGCTGCAAACAATAATTACAATGAAAAAAACTGTTAGAAAAAAGAGCTGTGTAACAATATAAAAAGAGTAGGTGTTGCAATATAGACAAGATTTTGCTTTTTAAAATTTTACCTCTGCAAAGTTTGGGCCTAATATTACTCTATCACTCTGTTTTGAATCTTGTCTGCTTTCTCAGATTTCTGCTATGTCATCGAGGACCCTCTTTTCCATATGATGTGGTATGTTCGTCTGTGCTGGTCTTGGACCAAATACTTCCTTCAGTTGGGCTCCAGTAAGTTGCGTGCTTTCACTGTCCCTGCGGATGCGCCTAAATATAGTTTTGCTGCGACAGGGAGATTAAATAATTTTGGAGGTCACAGTCAGTGAGAAACAGATTTTTACATTATTTTTGGCCTCTGTCCAACTATATTTGAGGTGCGATAGAAAACAACTCACTTTTTGTATTCTTCCTGCCAGCTGTCGCTCATGACTAGATGGAAGAGGTTGGACGCCTCCGTTGTGTGTTGGAAGTAATGAGAATGTTTTGGGTATGGACTGCTGCTTCGTCTTTTGTCCCTTTTAGTTTCATCTGTTTCTGTCAGCGGAAGCAGATATGTAATATGTAAGCTCTTGTGATACGAAAGACATTGGTGAACCGTGGGATGGGTAGGTTATTACAAAAAAAAGATAAGTAGAAATGATTTTCTTACCTTTGTTGGTGTAAAAGAACTTCGAAGTTTCTGGTTTGAATTCTTTAATTCTTCCGGGTAGATCCTCGCACTTTACTTGGTTTGTTTCACCAAATATGGCTGTAAAAAGGAACTCTGGTTTCCACTTGGCATCTACGTTTCTTTGCTGCATGGAGGTCATTGGATATTCTTTTATTTTTCTTTCATGAGATAATTGAAGTATTCAAGTAGTGGTGCTTGTAAAAATTAAAATTATTGCTCTCGTACTATTCACTTACATCGAAATCCTCATCATCTTTTATGAGATCAATGTCATTCCAGTATTTTGCAAATTGAACCATGAAGTGTCCGCATTGGGTACCCTGCTGTTTTGGCACGCAAACTCTGTTAGGTGTTTCTGATATCCTCGACCAGTTCGGTTCGCCGTTGGCTCGTAGCTCTGCTTCGCCGTAATGCTTCTTCATGAGTGCGCGCATCCTTTTAATCTGTGATTGCGGTTTGGTGTTATTGTTGTGTTTTGGCAATAAACAAGGGAATGCAGGAATTGGAAAACCAATTAGAAAACAAGGTTGAATTGACGTACCAGTTCTGGATGATCCTTATGGTGTGTTTTCCATGTATTCTTTCTGTCTCTGTTTCTGTAATTCAGTGAGTCAAGTATGTCGATGGAGCTCGTGTACTTGTTGAGCACATACAATGTGTAGTGTTTATCTGTGTTGTGAGGTATCATAATCTGCGGTGTTTGAAGACAGAGTTAGTTAAAGTTCATTCTTGTCAGGAGAATTAAATGACATGTAAATGTGCAATCTGTAGGAGAAATGAATTATGTTTGTATATTTCTATTAACTTACCAGCTTTTTCTTTAAAAGTTCCTTCCCTGTTACAAGGGGTGCAAACTGTTTCAATGCTTCGTCCTCATTGAATTCTGCTAGTCTTCCTTTCTCTCCAATTTTGACACCGAGCTCGATCTGCGACCAAAAAGTTTTCTAATTTTTAGCTTTATAAACACTGAAATGATGCAAGTGTTTTTTTTGTCAAATTGGAGTTCATACGTTTGCAAATTCTACAGGAAGTATGGCTTTATCGGTTGTGTTGTATTGTTGCTGCACTATCCATTCTTCGAACAATGCGTTTGTGATGGAGCCCTCCATCTGTCCATCATCTCCTTTCTGTAGCTGTTCCATTATTTGTTTTCCTGTAATCCAATCGGGTCGCTTCGAGCTAATATATACGTTTACACTGCAAGAAGAAAAAGTTTATACATTAGTTAGGTTGGTTAAAAAAGGGGCAACATTTCTTTGTTTTTTTGTTGTGGCAAGAGAAAGTACTTACTCTCCGCATTCGTCCTGTCCTTCTTTGCTGAATAGGCATTCATGAAGTGCTCTGGCTTTGTTCATAAATTTGAAATCTCCTGGGATAAAGGTAGGAATCATGATTTTTCCATGGAGCCTGCTTGAAGGCTTTACCGGTCTCTTCTTGACCGAGATTTTCTTGTCTGAGCTATTCTCAGATGATTGACCCATTGAATGTTCTCCTGATTCTTGCTGCAAGCTTGTCAGATACGGCGTGGCATTTTTGTTGAACTCAAAGTCTTCCTGGTAAATCATTGCTGTTTTGATTTCACCGAATGTCTGCCCCATTTGTTTAAGCATATCGTATTGCTTTAGTTGGTCTGGGTCAAGGTTTGAAATAAATTCATCAACTTCTTCATTCTTTTTTGTTGTTTTGTATTTTAGGAAGTCTAAAGAGATGGTGCTGGAGGTGCCTTCCTGATTTCTTGTCGAGTCTGTTTCTTCTTGAAGAAGAACGTGTTGTTTTTTCTGCTAGGAAACCTGTTCTTGTGTATTTGGTACGTCGTTGCTTCTGTCATCCTCTTTTAAATCAGTTCCTGTTTGTTCAGATTGCTCTGTGCTCGGGATATTGCTGTTAATATATTGCTCGTCCGTAGCATGGTGTGGTATCTTGTCGTCTGGTGGTGGTTGATCTAGTTCTATTGGTGGATCCTTTTCTTCGTGGTCTGTGCAAGATTCTTGGGCGATGGCGTGGCTGCTGACATCCATAACCTCTTTGTGTTTACTGGATATATCAATAACTTCATGCTCTTTTGTGGTTGTCGCACGCATAATATGTTCTTTCTGCTCGGGATTTGGCGGAAACTCTTCTAGTATGCAACATTCTGTCTGTCGCATTTCTTTATCTCCCATATCGACTTCATACTTCAGCATATCTGTTAGAATCAAATAATAATATTTTTTTAAAAGAATATTACTTCTTCTAGTGTTACAAAACTGTAAGATTTAGTTTCTGAAAAGACTAACCTGTTGTACACTTGATTAATGACAGTTTGGTATTCCCTCTGTGTTGACTGATTAGTTGATATAGAATTTTTTTCCTCAACTCTGGTACTTGTTCTGGCTTTAAGGTTGCTGCTGTTCCATCATTGGAGTAGTGCTTCAGGTTCATGTACATATAGAATGCGCAGTCCGTTCTGCATGTAGAGGAATGTTACTAGTAAGATTGTTGTATTCAAGGAACGGAAAAAAGAGAAATGTTGGAGCAATGGTAGTGGTAATTGTTGCATTGAAAAGACGAAACAAGAGAATTATTTCAGTAATTTTAGTAGTGAAACTTGTATTGAAAAAATAAAAGAAGTGAAATGTTGGAAATGCTTACGTTTCTTCTCCTTGAAGTGGCACCTGCAGTTTGACCCTTTTGAAATGGTCGATGCTTTTTTGTGAAAGCTGTAGCTCTGTGCGTACGTGCTCCATATTTTCATTAATTTGCTGGTTTCATTGTGGAAGAATTCTATTGTGCCTGGATATGCAGTTGAAGAGTCAAGGAGTTCAAAGCGCTGTTTTTGCATGTTAACTGTAATGGTGAAGTAATGACTTGTATTTTCGTCTTGCTTAAACCCGCGCAACGAACATGGTAGAAGGAACTGCAAAACAAAAAATAAAAAGAAAATATTTGGAAATCTTCTTATATTTAGAAACATAAAATAAAAAGGTAACTTTTCATAACATATACGCAAGCTGATCTGCTTACCATGTTATAATCTTGCAGTTTTTCGTCTTCTTGCATGTTGAAAAATGATGTAAGCCTGGCAGGTAGTAATTTTTTTCTATTGTGTTCTTGATCATTATTTCTGCAGCACATTGGATCTTCGTCGTCGGCTTCCTTTATCGAGTGCTGCTTGTTTTGTCACAGATACACAAAGGGAATTTGTAAGTTCAGTTATAAAGTCATATTTATTGTTTTAAACGTGATTCTTTTGCCGTGATCTTTACTTACAGTGTTGCTTAACGACAGAATCTTTCTCCCTATGCCATTTAGTTGTTTTCTCAAGATTGTTAGCATGGGCTTGATTGCTTCGGTGCGTACTGAATTACCGACCTTGAAACTTTCGGCGACATGGCCTAGATTGACATCAAACTTGTTCGTTATAATGAAAAGCTCATCCTTGCAAAGTATATTTATAAATATGTTTTAGTTTACACATGATACAGTCAAAATGATCGTGTGTAATAATGTGTTTTGTGTTAGTTTCATGAACTTACATTTCTCTCTGTGTCCACGGCTTGCATACAGCGTTGTATAGGTCTTCGATGGCTTTGTTGACGGAATCACTATCTTTGTCCCCTTTCTCCATTGTGCCTGCGATGATTTCGAATTTAATATAAATAACTCTAAGTCACAAGATCACAAGATAGCAATTAAGTTTATATTGTCTTGTCTGCTTCGATGCTAGAAGATATGTCCTGTCCAGTGTTGTTCCTTTCTTGTTCTCCTTCTGCTTGTTGTGGCATATTTTGTTCTTCTTTTTGCATTGTACCCTTTTGTTCAGTTTTTTCTGCATCTTCATATGAGTCATCTGTGTCTTTCTTAGCATCATGTTTTTTCTTGTCAACCATCGTGTCTTGCTAGTGGTCTTTTCCGTCTTGTTTTTTAGTCTCGACCTGGTTGGCACTGACCTCTCTGTCAGGGGAGTTGGCATCGTACGACGGTGTAGGGTTTTCTTTGATGGTTTCTTCTTCTTTCTCTGGAACAATGTGTGTGTCTGTTTCATTGCTTGTATCTCCATGGTCGCCTTCTTCGTGTTTCTGCGTTATCATTGAAAAAGCATTGAAATAATTTAACTTGCTACTTTATTTCAATTATAGCAGATGTTATGGGAAAACAGCGAATTGTTTGGTGCGTTGTTTGAGCTATTTTGATTGTGATTAAGTCATGTAATTTTGTGGAAATATTTTGTGCAACTTCACCTGTTGAGCTGTCGTTGGTGATGTTGACTGTTCCACCTGTTCTTCGTCGAGTGTAGTTTCTTGGGTATCCTTCTGTTCTTTGTTTTGGTGTTCATCGTCATTGTCATGTTTTTTGTCTTGCAGCTGTTCAATCATAAAGGTTGCTAAGTTTGAGTGCATTTCAGTTCTCATGGAACTACTTTATATTTTCGTAGAATCAGCTTATGTAACTTTACCTCCTCAATCGTTGCTGCTGAATGTTGTGCTTGTTCTTCGTTGAGTTGAGGTTTTTGGGCATCTTCTTCTTCTTTATTTTGTAGTTCATCGTTGGTGCCGTCGTTTTTGTCTTGTAGCTTTTGAAACACAGAGGTGGCTAAGTGGCAGTGCATTTGAGGTTCCACATAGCTATTTTATACTTTGATAGGACCAACGTATGTAACTTTACCTTTTCAGTCATTGTTGCTGCTGCCGTCTCTGCTGCGTGTTTTTTGGTGAGTGAATATTTTTGGGCTTGGTCTTCTGTTATGTTGATGGCTGCCTTTTGAAGAAAATATTGCCCTTCTTCAGTGTCCTCCTTTTGCTCAATGGTCTCCTCTCTCTTCTATGCAGGAAAGTATTGAAATGTCAAATGCGTGTTTTCAACTATAAGTTCATGAAGAGGTGTTATGTGTTTTCACCTCTGTATTTGTTGTTGTTACTGCTGATTCTTCGTTCAGTGGTGGTTTTGGGTTCTTCTCTTGCTCTTTATTTTGCTGTTCATCGTCACTGACCTTGTTTTTTTCTTGCAGCTGTTCAAACATAGAGGCGGCAAAGTGAGAGTCCATTGGAGTGAGTACAAATGTGGTTTAGGTTGAAGTTTATTTTGTTCTGCACGCATCAATTTTATAATTTCATAGTTGCAGGTATTGTAAGTTTACCTTTTCAGTCGTTGACGCTGCCGCTGTCTCTTGTACCTGTTGTTTGGTCAGTGAATTTTTTGTGGCTTGGTCTTCAGTGGCATTATTGTCTATTGTTTGAAGAACATGTTTGGGTTCTTCATTGGGCTCCACTGGTTGTGTTTGATGGTCTTGACTGTTGATGGTTTCTTGAGCTTCTTGTGTCTGCACCATCACAAAAAATATTTAAGAAATGGGTGCATTTCTGACTGTTTCAGTTACAATTTTTTATAAGACCTCTATCTCTGGAGTTGCAGGACTGTCTACTCCTTGTACTACGGCTTCTCCTTGTCTCGTGTTGTCCTCTAGTTTTTCTTATTGAATGTCTATGCCAGTGCTTTTGCTTGCTTCCTCTTCCTGTTTAATAAAAATTGAAATTATAGATTGAACTTCATTTGTGTCTGAGCTTTGTAACCTCACCTCTTCAACCTCTTCAGATGTTGTTGTTTGAAGTTCTTGATCTTCGAGATCAGCGTACTCGTTTGTTTCTTGCATTTGTTCAAAGAAAATGGTGAGACATCCTTATAATCTTTGTATTGACGTGGCGGGGTGTATTAGGTAGTTCAGACATTATAAAAATATTTTAAAAAGTGGTTGTTGTTGAATTTTTACCTCCGTGTTGTTGACTGGGTTATTTGTGCATGCATCTACTGTTTCTTTGTCAGGTATAACAGTCTCTTGTTTCTCATCTGCTGGGATGTCTTGCGCTTTCTCCTTTGTACTCGTGATGGTGATCTGCAATGTTGTGGCACTGGAAATCTCTTGTACACAAAGTTCCTGTTGTGTGACCCCTTCGCCTGTTTGAGGTTCACTATGGGGTTCAATTTCATCACGTGTTGTCTCTTGGTCTTGCAGTGCTTGTGATACCTGGAGATCAAACAATATGAGTTTGTGGTTCACTTTCTTTCCTGCCATTTATGAGTTTTCGGTGTGGGTAATAGTGGGTTATGGAAGTTTACCTCCTCTTCGTTGTTTTCTTCTTCTTTGTTGTTTGTTATGCTAACAGTTGATTGTGGGTTAGGCTCTTGCATTTGTTTGGCTGGGCTGCTGAGTTGATTGTTCTTCAGCTGAGCCTAAATTTTGTTGGAGGTTTGTTAGTTCACATATAACTCTATCTGGTTTTGAAAGGAAAAATGGATGTTCATACTGACCTCTTCAGAGGTTCTGACGTCGATCGTATCTTGTGCTTGTGTTGGGGTAGTTGTTGTTGTAGCATTGTCTGCTGTGAGGTTGCTTTGTTTGTTGTGTTCATTCGTGTTTTTGGGGTTGTTGACACCATCCTGCTGTTGGAGTTCATCTTGGCCTGGCGTGCTATTGGTACGTTCCTGAAAGCATTGAGGCAGTTCTTTTCAGTTTAGGTATGAATACAGGGGTTTGCTTTAGTGTGCGCATGGCACCATGCATTAGTATTTACTTACCTGTTTTTGCCGCTTGTCAATGCCTATGTCCCTTGATTTTGCTCTTCTCTTCCTCTCTCCGTCTTCTTCTTTCTTTTTTTCTCCTTTCTCTTGGTTCTATTGTGGCTACGATTTCATTCGTGTGGTTGGCATCGGCTAGTCTACTTGAGGCTGCTGGATCTGCTTGCTCTAGTGTCTGCAGGGTCGCGTTGTCTGTCAGGTACCTTGTGCAAACTATGTCCTGAAACTGTCTGAGTTGTTCCAATGAATCCATCAGGGCAATTGTTTGTTGCGTGACTAGGTTCTTGTTTTTTTCATCCAGTATTTTTTCCTTTTCGTTGCATTGGTTTCCAGCCCTGGTGGTTACTGAGGGTATCTGTTCTGCTTCATGGAGTACTTTTTGCAACAATTTGTTTATCCTTTGGAATCTTTCTTCTGCTCCTGTGCTGATGCTTTTGTTTGGTTCCCTGCTTCCACTGGTGCCGACACGTGGTTCGCGCCGGCGTTTGGGTGGAGGTGGTAGCAGTTTGGTCGTGTTCTGGTGTTGCTGTTGTTTGCGATGTTCTCCTGCTATCTGCCGAATTGAAGACGAAGTTGATGCTGTGTTGGCATAGAAGATTCTCTCTGCTGTTCCTTTCCATGTCTGCATCATTTTGGTGGAATGTAGTTAATTAGAATGGAAACCGTTTTGAAAAAGGGAAGGACTGATTTATGTACAATATAGCTATACCTGTATTTTGCCAAATTCATAGTCATTTGGTCGTGCTTTTCCGTCCCTTTTCATGTCTGCTCTAGCTATTTTCGCTAGGTCACTCTCTTTGAGATGGTTTGCTCGTGGCAATGAGGTCTTGTCCATTGTCTTTGCAATCTTTCGCATTTCTTTTGTGTCGGTTGGCAGCAGTAGGGAGTCGAGGTACATGATTACTGGCCCCTGTGACAAACCATTGACATGCTTTTTGTTCTTTTCTTCCTGAGGCAAGTCTCTGTGTTTCTGCCATATCTTGGCTCCTTCCTTAATACATTCGACAATTACCTCGCAGAAATCCATCTTTGCCATCTCTGGATAGTTCATGTCCTCTACCATTATAGCTTGTCGGGCGAAGATAGCGGCGCTTGACCCGCAGACAACGTTGTGGAAAAAAATAAGGAAAAATATTTTAACTGATTTCCTGTTTGACTGTTCGTCATCTAGTTCCACCAATTTATTTAGCTCTGTGAACAGTTCTTTTGGCCTGAAATCTGTATGTTTGAAGCCAAGGCCTGACATCAGTTTTTTCATTGAAGTTGGGCTCTTCGCTGGCCTTGGTGCTGACTTTTCCGTGCCGTTTGGGTAACCAAACACCTTGTGTATAGCTTCCTTGGTAATCTTGAGTTTCTTGTCTTCGGTACCATCACCGAAGGTTATTGTCATGCTTTCTATGTCCAGGTTGTCGTAGATGTGTGCTGCAAGTGGTCTGCAGATGGAGCCCGTTATTTTGCAGTTCTCTATGCTGCCAAATCCTGCCGTCCTAATATCTTCCCTGTGACGGTCTCTAAGTAAATTCCATGCTTTCTTGACATGAGCGAATGCTAAACCTGCCTTGATTTGGCATTTCTCTTCGTCTGTTTCTTGCTGTTCTTCGTCAACTATTGGTGCTGCCAATTCTTTTCCGCTTGTCTTTCTTCTCTTTCTGTCCTTCTATCCTGATTTGTTCTGTTTCAGAAGACAAAATGAAAGGGTTTCGTTAGAAAGGAACATTAGATCCTGAGTCCTTAACTGTGGTATTCAAAATTAGTACATAAGTGTGTTTTTACATCGTCGTCATGTTCTGCGTCGGTGTCATGCTCGTCGGCATCATCGCCATCTGTAGGAATGAAATCCGCATCATGTTCCCTGTCATCATCGTCATCATTGGTATCTGAACCTTTGCTGTTGGTATCGTCTTGTTCTTTTTCTACCCTTCGTCATTTGTTTTTCTTCTTGCGTTCAGCTTGTTTCTTCATGGTGGTTGGTGATGTTGGCGGGAGTACCATTAGAGGTACTGGCTGATTCTGCAAGGTACTAGTGTCGATGATGTTTTCAAAATTGTCCTTTTGCTTTAGCCTTTTTGCTCCAGGAGTAAAAACAGTGCTTGTATCTGATTTCCTCTTTTTTTTGCTTGTTGCTGGATGTTTATTCTTGTTGAGCCTGGTGTAAGTTATCATTTGTTCTGCAGGTGGTTTGTTCCTCATGTTTTGTTCTGTGTCCTTTTCTGATGAATGAGGAGTCATGCTGCCTGTTTCTGCGCTGTGAATATCACCGTCTTCGTGTTCTGTATAATGACCAAGTAACAAAAAATGATGTTCTTTTTGTCCGAAAATAGTTGATACACATTTAAAATATATGTCTTCCATGATTATGCATAAGGAATGTGAAACTTCCAAAGGGGATTTTTAGTTTTATTTTCTTGGGTTAAGGTAGGTTATTACTATTGTTACCGATTGAGCTAATCAGGGGATGGAAGAAAATATTAATTAAGGTTATGAGTGCAGCTGGGGTAGTGAAGTTAGGGTGAAGCATTTTCTGAGACAAAAATGCACTCTGCAGGTGATATTTCATAATTGGAGGAATATCATCAATGATAGTTCAAGATTTATTGGGTAAGTTAAACTGTTTTTGAATTAAAAACAAGATAGTGTGTGAACATTTTTTATGTTTTCTATAAAGAAATATATAAAAAGTGGTAGGTAGTTTTATTTGTAGACATAGTTAAGTCATTGTTGTCAAGGATAGCAGTTAAGTTATTAATAACTCTCAATATAGTTTTTTGTAGATGGACAATGGAGACTTTTTGCTCAAACCTTTGACAGGAGCTTGCTGATTTGCATGCCCTTCAGCAGGGTCTTCGTCAGTATTTTGCCGCGTTTTAGCTTCTTCGTGAGGATTTGTCATTGCTGCATAAAAAATGGGCAGGTGTTAGAAGCAGAGTCGAGTGTCAGAGGAAAAAAACGTGCGTGGTGTGAAAACAAATTTGCATGGATAGAGAGGCACGAGTTGTTTTACCATAGAAGCACATGGTACATCTATTCTTTGTTCACGGTATTTCACAGCAGAGGCACTTAATTTGAAAAACGGTTACATTGACCGGACAAGGGATGTAGAAAATCTCGTACGGTTATCAGTTTAGGCCTCTCAGGATGCTTGCGGGGTTTGGATCTATGGACGTATTCTAGTTGCTGATGTTTCAGGTTTTTTTACCTTTGATGGTGAAAATCCCAGGGCGGAGAGCAGTAGCATTTCTATTAAATCTCATCTCTGCGCTAGTTCAATTTGTTAGGCAAATTGATTTTGGTTATTAGAAAACTCCTTGGTAGTGGTGGCTAGGGTTGCTGTTCCTGGAAGTGGAAAAATCACTACGATCTACCCGGTGGAATGGAGTGGGATAGAATGATAATTACCTTTACTTGCTTGTGCTGTGTTTTTCGCTTCCATCCGCTTATTGTGTCGTTGCTCCTTTTTTGTTGTGATTTCCGCCGCCGCTGTTGAAGTCCTCGCCGTCGGTCGCCGCAGCCGGCAGGGTTATTGGTGTTGTCGCGGGCAGAGTGTGGCTGTTTGTTTGTCGGATTTGAGTGTGGTTGGCGAATGCGGTGGCGGTTGTCCGGTGACGCGAACTCGATTTCGAGTTTGTGTTTGTGTATAGAAGGAAGGAGGAGAGCGTGCGGGAGTGATGAAGGTTTCGAGATATATTTTCCGGAAGGGGAAGCAAGGTAGTAGAAGAGGGAGGGAGAGATGGAAACCGTCGAACCGTCTCTAATCTTCAGCCGTCCATTTGGGCATCAAGATTCGTTATGCTTGGCTTGGGTCTTTTTTTGTGCTACAGTATTTTTTTAGTGTTGAGACTGTTAGTTCTGAAGTGGAGCCTCTCTACAGGCATTTGGATGCAGGCACACGAGGCACATAAGTGCAGGTTCTACAGGCACGTGGATGCAGGCACAGGAGGCACGGAAGTGTGGGTTCTACAGGCACTTCCAGAGGGAAGCACAGGAGACACAGAAGTGTGGGTTCTACAGGCAGTTAGAGAACCATGGGTCAGGCCAGTGTCGTATGAGGCACGTGGATGTAAGCAGCGGAGGCACGGAAATGCAGCTAATACAGGCACGGACACGCTGCTTCTCGAGGCACGGGTATGTGTTAGAATGCTCGGTTAAAGAGGCATGGTTGTGAAGTCTCAGGAGCGACGCGTGCGTGGCAGTGGGACCATGTAAGAGTCACAGCGCATGTTTCGTTAGGTAGGTGAGGCACGTTGGTTTAGGCACGGAAGGAAGAAAAGGCGAATCGACAACAGGCACGTACGTGTGTTTTGTCAAGTCACGGGTGTGTACTCTCTGGATGCACAAATGTGTGTCGGGAGAGGCATGTGTCTGACTACTTGGTTACAGAACAACGTTCGTGAAGTCACGTGGGTGTGGCATTATGGGGCACGTAAGAGTCTGGGTGAGTGCCACATGAGGCACGTGGGTGCATGTACGTGTAGGCAAAGAAGTGAAGGCACCATGTTTGTGAAGTCATGTGGTAGTGCTGAAGTGGAGCCTTTCTACAGGCATGTGGATGCAGGCACACGAGGCACTGAAGTGTAGGTTCTACAGGCACGTTGACGCAGGAACAGGAGGCCAGTGTTGTGTGAGGCGCGTGGATTTAAGCAGTGGATGCATGGAAATGAAACCAACGCAGCCACGGACATGCTGCTTCTCGAGGCACGGGTATCAACCCTGTGGATGTAGTACAAGAGTGCGCTGGGAGAGGCATGTGTTAGAATGCTCGGTTAAAGAGGCATGGTTGTGAAGTCTCGGGAGCGACAAAGGCACGTACGTGTGCACGGGTGTGCACTGACAAAGGCACGTACGTGTGTTGTTCTCATGTCACGGGTGTGCACTCTATGGATGCACAAACGTGTGGCTGCAGAGGCATGGGTCCGAGTGTTAGAATGCTCGGTTAAAGAGGCATGGTTGTGAAGTCTCGGGAACGACAAAGGCACGTTGGTTCAGTCATGGAAGGCAGAAAAGGTGAATCCACAATAGGTACGTACGTGTGTTTTCTTAAGTCACAGGTGTGCACTCTCTGGATGCACAAACCTGTGGCGGCAGAGGCATGGGTCCGACTACTTGGTTACAGAACCAAGGTTGTGAAGTGAGGTGGGTGTGGCACGACAGGCCTCGTAGGAGTCACGGCAAGTGTCATGCGAGGCACGTGGTTGTACGCACATGAGACAGGGCTTAGAATGTATAGGAGGCACGGATTCTGGTACAGGGGGCACTGAAGTAAAAACAGTGCTGTGACGGACACGAGGCACTTAACTTGAAAATAGTTACAATTAAGGGACAACGGGCAGAGAAAATCTGGTGTAATTACCAAGTTTGAGCTCTCACTATGCTCGAAGTATTTGGATCGTTTGAGGTATTATAGTTAGTGAAGTGGCTGGTGTAGTACTTTTAAGCGCATTTCGTGTGGTGAAAATTCCGCAGCGGGGAGCAGTAGCGTTTCTATTAAATTTCGTGTGTACGGTACTTCAATTTTTGAGACAAGTTGATTTTGGATAGTGCAAAACTCTGTTTTTTGTGGTGGATAGGGTTGTTGTCCCTGGAGAATGGAATGTAATGGGATAGATTGTTATTTACATTCGATTGCTTGTGTTCGGCTTCTCGCTTCCATCGGTCGATTCTGTCTGATCGTTTTTTTTGTTGTGATCTCCGCCGGCGGTGTTGAAGTCCTTGCTTCGTCGTCGTCGGGTGGGTACTTTGTGTTGTTGGGCGCATCGTTTGACGGTGTGTATCTCGAAGTGGGAGGGTGGTTGGCGAAGCGTGGTGGCGGTTGTTTTGCGAGGGGAACTCTACTTGGAATTTGGTGTAATGAACCTATGAGGAGATCTTGTGTGAGTGTGGAATGTTTCGAGATTTTGTTGTGGAAGAGAGGAAGGAAGAGAGTAGTGGAGGTGGGATAAATGGAAATGATGGAACCGTATGTAATCTTCGACGGTCTGATTTTAGTATCAAGATTCGTGTCGCCTGGGTTTTTTTCGCTATAGCATCTTAGTAGACGTGTGAGGCACGGAACATCAGGCTCTACATGCACCGACGTTGGAATTTTAGAGGCACTGGTATCAACTTTGTGGATGCACAAATATGTGGTGGTAGGGGCATGCATCTGAAGACTTACTCAGAGAGTCACGGTTGTGAAGTCTTTAGAGTTACGAGCGTGTGCCGCCACGGGCACGTAAGAGTGATGCGTCGGGAAGTTTGGTACTAGAGGCATCGGTGCGAATAGTACTCAGAGAGTATGGGTTGTGGGTCCACATGTGTGAAGTCTGTGCAACATTGGTCGTGTGGTAGTAGCGGCGTGCACCGGGAAAGGTGCGAGCAATAACATTTGTTACGTGCTTAATCGGACGATTTGACGGTTGCTTTTTCCCGCCAACCGCGAGCATTGCCACTCGGCGGTTGCCTCGACGCACAGCAACGACGAGCGCATGTCTTCCGCCCTCTCTACCACGGCCGCGTCCAACCGCCTCCTCCACGACACAGACCTTGGTAGAAAAGGGTAACTGCGCTTCCATAACCGCTCAATTCCGAAAACACTATTGCCGTTCCATCTCAACTAGCATCTCCTCACAATCTCTATGTGAAGGCGACCATCATTGGAGGAGCGTAATGGCGGAGGAACCATCTGCCAAGTGTCCCCATGGTGAGACGTCCGACCAGAGCACGAAGGTCGACGACGTTTAGGTCCCCGGTCAGAAGCATGACTACAAAGTGCACCTCAAGGAGGTTGACATCCATGGCAAGGAAAAGCTGGATGTCGTATGCACCAGCAACCCCGAGGAAGCCGACAAGATGATCAGCAGGATCCTGAAGAGGCTCCACGGCTTGTACCCTCACTACATCGGCGTTGATGTCGAGTATACCAGGGAGGACCAACCTCCGCAGAGGGCAGCGGTTCTACAGTTATGCGTGGAGGAACTCTGTTTGGTATATCACATCACCGCGGCAACAAAATGGCGAACCATCCTACAGTTTCAACCTCTCCGTGCTTCTGTTTAATTATCTTTTCACCCGGAAATTTGATTAGATTGGTTTATTGAGTTGATGTATCAGTGAAGTTTCTGAAGTAGATGCAACACAATAGATTTTGAACTTGACTCACCAGATCAGTTCATGTATTTGATGCACTAGATTAATTTATGGGTTTGATGTACGAGATTATTTTCTGAACTCGATGTTCTAGCGTACTTTCTATTCTAGTGTATTTTATATATTTCAAGTTCTAGTGTAGTTCAGTTTCTTGAATTGATGTGTTAACGTGGCTAAGAAGTGGACAGGTAATTGGTTCAAGTGTAAATTCCAAAAAATAAAAATAACATGTTGTGCTTGTATTTTATTTCTGAACTTTGCGTAGCAGTTTCTGAAATGTTTTCGTCCATGAATTATACGTACTATATAAGCATGTACTTGATCGATACTTGATGAATCGACCTTAAATGTGCCATCCCCCTACAAGCCCAAGAGCCTCCGCCCATTCCTGAAGGAGGATAGGTTCTACACCTTTGCTGGCTTCAGTATTGAAGGTGACAAAGAGATGCTGCGAAGTTCTGGTTTGGAGATCAACCCCGACAAGTACGTCGACATCCAGCGCAAATGGAGAGTTCCTTTCAAGGGAAGAAAGAGGTACCACTCTTTGGCTGATGTTGCAGGTAGCGTGATCCACCCATTCTACAAACAGATGAAGGATAAGATTGATAGAGTTGAAGACCATAAACTGTGGGGGATCAGCCCACTGCCAAATTACCTCATTGAGTATGCAGCGATAGATGCGTACGCAACCTACGAGTTGTGGAAGAGAATTGAAAACATCAGAGAAGGTCTGGAGAGTGCAAAAGAGGCAGAGAAGAATTATGACGATCCTTACTACGTATACTAGTGACGACGAAAACATAGAAAACTGGTCGTGGAGTTGCTTGTGTTTATGCTTGTCCTTTCTATTGTATCAGGTTCGTAGTTTACTTCTGTTAGAACGAAGGAGTTTGTAATGTCATCTGTATCAGGTTAAACAAGTTTCCTTATGTCTAGTTGTAGTTTGTTTATGTGATTGAGCAAGTTATTTAGCTTACTAAGTACTATGTTTATTCAGCAATCATGTGATTTTGAAGTAGTAATGTTGCTTTTTACTCTAAAAACAACAAAATGCAAAGCAGTCTTTTTGCGCTGAGTACACTTTAGTTGTCCACACAAGCGCGTCTTCTAGAGGAGTGGCAGGATTGGTATGGGCCGGAATACGCAGTTAGAGAGGCACATGTTTGCAGTCTTTAGAGTCACCGGCGTGTGTTACTACAGGGCCCGGAGGCACGTGGACGGGGTAGCAGAGTTGAGCTCCTAATACATAGTTACAGGGTCACGGTTTGGAAGTGAGTCAAGGTTGTGCGACGTCATGGGGCATGTAAGAGTCATGACAAGTGTCATGTGAGAGAGGCACCTGGATCCAGGTACGCAAGGCACGGGATTGTGACTTCTCGATGCACGGGTATCAATGTTGTGGGTGCACAATAGTGTGGTCTGAGAGGCATGTGTTGGAATGCTTGGTTAGAGATGCACTGTTCTTACGTTTGTGAAGAGACATGGGCGTGGTACCGTGACCATGTAAGAGTCTCGTGGCGTGACACGTTAGGCACGTATATGCAGTTACGGAAGGCACGGAGGTGAAGACCCAAGAGGCACGGAAGTGGGGTTTTGGTTGTTGCGAAAATTCAAAAGTGTGATACCAGAGGCATGCTTCCGAATATGAATTTAGGGAGTCACGGTTGTGAAGCCTCTAGAGAGTCACGCATGTCTGGCATCACGGGCATGGAGTGGTGTGGGACTTTGAGAGGCATTACCGGCTCTTAATCCTCTGGATGCATGGTGGTGTGGTCGGAGAGGCTTGCTTGCTAATACTGAGGTAGGAAGGCACCATTGTGGATGCACAGGTGTGAGGTCTCTAACGGCGCGAGTCGGTGGGACCACATGCATTTGTTTGAATACTCATTTAGAGAGTCATGTTTGTACTCACGCCAGACTCATTCTGTAGGTTGGTGGCATTCGGCAGCACATGGTTTCAGAAAGGGGGAATGTTTGTGAAGCATCAAAGTCACCGGTGGTCACGCATGAGTAGTATGTAGAGTCATGGCGTGTCGACTTGACACACGTATGTCTAGGGACAGACTTGGGTGGTTTATGGGGCATGGTCATCAACCGCCTGGATTGATAGTTTGGGCATGGGCACCGGCTTGTGTTCGAATGCTTGGTTACTGAAGAATCAAGGAACTACATCAATAAAAATAGTCTGTTGCTTCATTACTACAGTACGATGTGCGGTTAAATCGTCTTCTGGTGTTTCGATGGAGCTAGGCTCGTTCGCTTATCAACAACTTTTTATTGCGTGATGTCGTCGTAGATCTTTCTAATCTCATCGCCCATTTCGCTGGGTTCGATTGTATTCTGATCGCTAAATACTAGCTTGCACAGTTGTTGTGCTTTCCATTGTTCCGTGCCATCCTATAAAAAGGTTAGTGAAAAAAAGGAGAAAAAACACATCAGTATTAGGTCATGCAGTTGTATGATACCTAGAAGATTTATTGCGAGTTTTAAGCAAAAACTTACGTCAAAATTATCAATCTCTTCGACGAAGTGGTTGCCATCAAAGAGATGCGCGAACCTTAGAACAGCAAACGGGGTTTCACCTTTGTTCACCTTTGGAACGTCGTGTAAAACTTCAACACCCCACCTTGTATTTTCCTTTTCGAATTTTTCACCCAGTAATATTTTGTATACTTCTTTAAACCTGGGAACCTGGGAATTGCATTTTGTTTTTGTTTTTAGAGATACATGTAGTGTAATTTGTAAAACTGAAAGATGGCGTCATTTATAATTCTTACCACTTTGTCTTTATGGTTGTGGTATTTGTGATGGTCCTTTTCTTTGATGGCTTTGTTGTTTTCCATGATAGCAATCTGCTTCATTAGTTTGCCATCATGCACGTGTCGATCATGTTGATTTTTCAGGTATTCTTGTCTTCTCAATTCTTCAAGAGAGGTTTCTTCAGGTTCGATGATTTGAAGCTTCCTTTTATATCTGTCGAGCACCAATAGTGTGTATCGGTCTTCCTTTTCAAATGGCATGAATACCTGTGGTACAAAAGTTTTATTGTTAGAGGAGAGTTTAGAATATAGTATTCTGTTTTGAAATGCTTATTTTTATTTTGTTGTATGGAAAACGCTATTACCATTTTTGCTGTTTTGAGCTTCTCTGATTGACATTTCTTAAGGAACAAAGGAACCAAGGCATCCTTTTCTCATGTGAAATCAACTCTGAAGTCCTTCATAGATTTTCTTTTATCCTTTAAACTCAGAATATGCTGCAGGCAACAAATAAAAAATGATAAAAAACGAGTTAGAAAAAATAGATTGGCACCAAGAGATTAAACAATAGTTCGAAAAAGATGAGTTTATATGATCACTGTGATTTTTTTTGAAATTTACCCCCGCAAAGCTTGGGCCCAATAATAGTCTATGTCTTTTGTGTATAGTCTGGTTGCTGCTTTCACATGCTTCTGCTAACTCATCGAGCACCTTCTTTTCCATTCCTTGAAGATTTTTCTTGTTTGCAGGCCCAAATATTTCCTTTAGCTTTGATCCAGTAAAAGTTGTCTTTGGTTGATCTCTCGAGAATACTACTTTTCTGCTTACATTCAGGGCAGTAGAAGAAATTTTTGTTGAGAAAGTCATTAAACAAGTACTTCCTTTTAATAAATAGGAATTTAAGGTTCTTTGCAGTTACCTTTTGAATTCATCCTACCATGTGTCACTCATGACTATGTTGTAGAGCTCGTTTGCCTTATCCACGTGTAGAAACGAATGCCGGTGTTGCGGGTATTTCTTGCTGCTCTCTGACTGATGCTGGTTTTTTACG